>NC_053391.1:608061728-608146569 GCF_905171765.1 Bufo bufo
GTTTCTCTGCTGTCCATACATACATGCTACAGACACAGTGCTGTGATGTCACAACAACACTTAAAGAGGACCTTTCACCGATCCTGACATTGTGAACTAACTATACAGACATGGAGAGCGGCGCCCAGGGATCTCACTGCACTTACTATTATCCCCGGGCGCCGCTCCGTTCTCCCGCTATGCCCTCCGGTATCTTCGGTCACTAAGTTATGGTAGGCGGAGATTTCAGTCACTAAGTTATGGTAGGCGGAGTCTGCCCTTGTTCTGCTGTAGCGCTGGCCAATCGCAGCGCAGAGCTCACAGCCTGGGAGAAAAGAACCTCCCAGGCAGTGAGCTCTGCGCTGCGATTGGCCAGCGCTACAGCAGAACAAGGGCAGACTCCGCCTACCATAACTTAGTGACCAAAGATACCGGAGGGCATAGCAGGAGAACAGAGCGGCGCCCAGGGATAATAGTAAGTGCAGTGAGATCCCCGGTCGGCGCTCTCCATGTCTGTATACTTAGTTCACAATGTCAGGATCGGTGAAAGGTCCTCTTTAATGCACCAATCAGTAATATCTACTTAGACCTGATAAAAAGTGAAGTTGCATGTATTGTGCAAAAAATATGCGCATCATTATTGCAGATTTGCGCAATTGCAAAAATAATGACTGGAGAACACGAGAATTTGCGAATTTATTGCAAATATTATGCAAAAAATTCTTAATATTGCGAAAATAAATATCTCAGGGTAGGTCATCCATTTCAGATGGGTGCAATGTAATTACACCATTGTAGCAGCGGTGCGGTGTAATTACAGCTTGTCCTATTCACTTAAATGGAACCAGTCATCAACTTTATGCGGACCTCACTGAGGGCAGCATAACATAGTGACAGAAATGCTGATCTCAGCGGTGTGTCACTCATCAGCTAAAAGTAAGAGGTTGCCGAGAACCAGCATCATAATCATTACAGCCCAGGCCTGGAAAAGAGTCAGATCTACCTGAGAAGAGTCCTGGTTATTATAATCTCCTGCTCTCCCCGTCCATCTGCTGATGATTGGCAGTTCTCTCCTAGAGAGAAAGGGAGACAACTAGGTAGAAGACGGTCAGTCATCAGCAGGTGGGCAGGAGAGCAGGACTTCATGGATAACCAGGACTCTTCTCAGGTGGCCGTGACTCTTCTCCAGGCCCAGTCTGCAATGATTGTGATGCTGGTTCTCGGCAACCACTTACTTTTAACATTTTAATGACAGACCACTGAAATCAACTTACCTGTCTCTACTTTATGCTACCATTAGTACGAGCAGCATAAAGTTGATGACAGGTTCCCTTTAAGGAAGCTGGTAAACACTGAAGAGGATTCAGCACTCAAACAGCTGATCGGTGGGGGTGCCAGATCAAAAAAAATCTGAAAATGATGACATATGCTGAGATCGTCCATATCATATCATCAACATCATAAAACAGACAACCCCTTTAACCCCTTCCCAACATCTGCAGTCTTTATAGATGGTGCCAGCTCAGGAGCTAAGCCGGTGCCATAGCCGCTAAGTGCTGTTTACTAGACACTTGGTGGCACACTTTGTGATTGGCGATAGCACCAATCACAGACTTTTACCCCCTCACATGCTGGGGTCAAGAGTGACTGACTTCTGAGAAGTAAATTACTGGGAGCACTGCGTTACTGGTGCCCGAACACCTCCCCTCAAAATCACGCAATTTTTTTTTTTAAGTATTAAAACTAAAGAAAAACTATCGCTGTAAGGCCTCATGCACACGACCATTGTTCTGGTCCGCATCCGAGCCGCAGTTTTTGCGGCTCGAGTGCGGACCCATTCACTTCAATGAGGCCACAAAAGATGCGGACAGCACACGGAGTTGTTCCATTCCGTGGCCCGCCCAAAAAAGTATAACCTGTCCTATTCTTGTCCGTTTTGCGGACAAGAATAGGCATTTCTACAATGGGCCGCCTGTTCCGTTCCACAAATTTCGGAAGCCCTCACTCTGATGTAATAAAATCTGAGACACTTAGCCAATATATTTTGATCAAAACACATCTGTGCCCACCTTAGGTGGTACATACAGGTGTGCTTGCTCCTCCTCCCATTGGTTGCTTGATGCATATGGAGGTGACTAGGAGCGACACACCATACTGTATGTGCTGCGTCTGCGCTCCTGAACATGGAAGCCCAATGGCTTAGGTAGGTTTAGCGTAGGACCCGCCTGACCTGAGACCACCTTGGCGCTTGGTAGGCGGGCACAGATGTGTGTTGATCAAAATATATTGGCTAAGTGTCTCAGATTTTATTACATCAGAGTGAGGACTTTGTCCATATATAATGTTTGCATCTATTTTATTAAGTGCATTATTATCTTTTTTTCTGTAATTTTTTTCATGAATATGGCCAGGGACATCCGCACATTTATCTATCATATCGTGCAGGATGTTTCTATCTTTGTTTTTTCTGTGATTTTTCTGTAGTATATGCTTGAGGGAATGGCACTTTCAAGTGTGAATGCGCTCCTATTTTATCTTGGGAGTAGCATTCCTTTGCACTTTTGCCCTTCCTATCCAATAGAGCGCCTTGATTAGGTGGTACATATAGGTGTGCTGGCTCCTCCTCCCATTGGTTGGTAGATGAATCTTATGGCAGCGCAAGGGGGAAACTAAGACCAGTGTAAAAGCCAGTCTTAGTAAAAACTGTGCAAAAAAAAAATATTATTTTCCCCCTTACATCACAAAAAGTGTAATACCAAGCGATCAAAAAGACATATGAACCAAACAGTCACCTCATCACGCAAAAAATGAGCCCCTACATAAGACATTCGCCCAAAAAAAAAAAAATTCCTGTCAGAAAATAGACACAAAAACATGACCTTTTTCAAGAATGCTTTTATTGTGTAAAACTGAAATAAATTTTAAAAAGGTAGACAGACACAAAATCCCCCCTGAGAGGTGAATGCCTTAAAAAAAAAAAAAAAAACTGTGACAAAAAAGCCATTTTGTCACCTTAGTAACCTTACATCACAAAAAGTAATACCAAGCAATCAAAAAGTAATATGTACCCCAAAATACCAATCAAACCATCATCTCATCCTGCAAAAAATGAGCCCCTACATAAGACAATCTCCCAAAAAAAAATAAAAAAATATGGCTTTTAGAGATTGGAGACAAAAAAGTAGAAATTACTCTTACCGGTAATTGGGTTTTCCAATAACCTCCACAACAGCACTGACAGGAGGGTGTCCCCGCCCCCAGGACATGAAACAACGCAAGGGCACATGATTTAAAAGGCCTCCTCCCCCTTACCTATCCAGTCAGTAAGAGAGTACTCGGAAGTGATGCAAAAGGAAAAATTGTATTAAAGAGGACCTTTCACTAGTTTAAAAACTAAAAACTAACTATATCAGTGGGCAGAGCGGCGCCCAGGGGTCCCCCTACACTTACTAGTATGTCTGGGCGCCACTCTGTTCGCCCGGTATAGGCTCCGGTGTGTGCAGCTCCCTCTGTTGTACGGGGCAGAGTTTTTGTATTAGGGTTGTCCCTTGCTGCAGCGATAACATAATATAAGCATAACATCACATAATATAAATCCACAAGGGAGGGAAAAGAATTGAGTGCCATTGTGGAGGTTATTGGAAAACCCAATTACCGATAAGAGTAATTTCTACTTTTCCCCGGCACCTCCACAACGGCACTGACAGGAGGATTAACAGAGTAATCCACTAGGGGGGGACAAAAGCAGCAAGAATTCTACGACCAAAGGATAAGTGTGGTGTTGTCCGATAGCACTTTTACGTGTTTTAAGGATAAGGGCGTGTGTAGAGAAGTGATGACTTTGTAAATGGCCGAAAGCTCTTTTAGATTTGAAGAGGCTTTTAACATATCCGGCCCCCATTTGCCTTGTACTATCTTCCCGTTTGCGTGGCCTCCCCATCCTGATCCGCTGGCATCTGTGGTGATTATCATTTGATCTTTTTGTCTCCAATAAACCCCTGAGTTTAGTTTTTTTTTCTACTTTCCACCACATGAGGGATCTTTTTACAGAAATTGGGATGTAAACCTTCTTTTCTAGGGCAAAGATTGTTCCGTCCCACGAGGAAAAAAGGAAGGACTGAAGCACCAGTGTATGGCTCTTAGCCCATCTGACTGACAGGATTGTGGAAGTGAGAAGACCCAGAACTGTCATAATGTTCCTGAGAGAGGCAGTCCTTAGACTGCAGAAACGGGAGATCTCCAGTAACAACCTGTTCTCCTTTTCTGTTGGTAGAAAGGACATTAGTAGATGAGAGTCCAATAGAACCCCAAGGAAGAACTTTCTTCTGTCTGAAGACAGATCAGATTTTTTGAAATTGATGATCCACCCCAAGGTGGTGAAACAGTCCTGAACCAGGGAGAGATGGAGTCTGAGGAGTTCTTCTGAGCCAGATGCTATTAAGAAGTCGTCCAGATATGGTGTTATTAGACTTTTTGGGAGATGTAGGTGTTTTATGACGTCGGACATGATTTTGGAAAACCCTCTTGGGGCTGAAGAGAGACCGAACGGAAGGGCTCTGAATTGGAAGTGGCACAAATTTTCTCCCATGAAAACAGCAATTCGTAAATATTTTTGATGGGGTGGATATATTGGAACATGGTAGTAGGCGTCCTGTAAATTTATTGTTGCCATGAAACAATCTTGAGGGAGCAAATTTACGGTAGATTTTATGGTTTCCATCTTGAACTTTTTGTATATAAATCGACCCGGATTTTAGATTTATTATCAACCGAAAGGACCTGTTTGGTTTTGGTACTAAAAAGACTGGAGAATAGAACCCCTTTCCGTATTGATCTTTTGGGACCGGAAGGAATACCTTCTTTTCTATTAAGGAGGAGATTTCTGACTCTAGACAAAGTTGTTTTTGCAGAGGAGACAGCTTTTTGTTTGTAAACTGATTTAACAGAGGGAATAAAAACTCCAGTTTTAATCCTTCTTTTAGAGTGTTTATTACCAACGGGAAGGCATGGATTTGTTCCCACGCAGGAATGAAGCCTGTTAACCTGCCTCCTACCCGACTTCTGGCGTCATTGGATGGGGCGAGAAGAACTTTCGGGGTTAAGTAGGAACCCTCTACCCCTGCCTTTGGAAGATTGCCACTTTCTGGAGCCCTCTTTCTTTTTGGGGTCCACTCTGGCCTTTCTTTGGTTCTGAAAGGACCATCTCTGATGAAAGTACCTATTTTCCAGGGGGAATCCTTTCTTTTTATCAGACGCTTTTTCAAGGATGTCATCTAATCCAAAACCAAATAATCTGTCCTCCTCACAGGGGATGGAACACAGGCGACTTTTTGAGCCTGCGTCCCCTGACCAGGATCGAAGCCAAATTGTTCTTCGGGGTGCGTTTAAAAAGTGCAGCTGATCTAGCGGAAAGTTTGACTAAGTCGGCAGAGGCGTCCACTAGAAAGTTGGAAGCTTTTTTTTAACATGGGTAGGGATGCAAGGATTTCTTTCCTAGGGGTACCCGCAGAAATCTGTTCTTGTAACTGATTAAGCCAGATTGATAGAGTTCTGGCCGTACAAGTAGACGCAATGCTAGGGCGTAGCATGGCCGTGTTAGTTTCCCAAACCTTTTTTAGAACACACTCAGATTTTTTTATCCATGGGATCCAGTAGAAGGCCCATATCTTCAAACGGGAGAAAAGATTTTTTGGAGATGCGGGCAACCGGTGTATCTATTTTAGGTGTTTTGTCCCATAAATAAGTTTCAGACTCTTCAAAGGGGTATTTCCTTTTAAAAGAGTTCTTTTTTCTGGGTATTTCCACTATTTTGATATCAGAGATTTTAGGTTATGGATTGGGAATACCCTTCTACGTCTTTCTCCCAGACCCTGAAACATATGGTCTTGAATTGAATGCGACTCTTTAACATCTTCTATGTGTGTCTAGAACTAACATTTTATGTTGATAAGTGCAAGATAATGCACCTGGGGCGTAAAAACCCAAGAGCAGAATATAAAATCTGTGATACAGTCCTAACCTCAGAATCTGAGGAAAGGGATTTAGGGGTCATTATTTCAGAAGACTTAAAGGTAGGCAGACAATGTTATAGAGCAGCAGGAAATGCTAGCAGAATGCTTGGGTGTATAGGGAGAGGCATTACCAGTAGAAAGAGGGAGGTGCTCATGCCGCTCTACAGAGCACTAGTGAGACCTCATTTGGAGTATTGTGCTCAGTACTGGAGACCATATCTCCAGAAGGATATTGATACTTTGGAGAGAGTTCAGAGAAGAGCTACTAAACTAGTACATGGATTGCAGGATAAAACTTACCAGGAAAGATTAAACGACCTTAACATGTAAAGCTTGGAAGAAAGACGAGACAGAGGGGATATGATAGAAACTTTGAAATACATAAAAGGGAATCAACAAGGTAAAAGAGGAGAGAATATTTAAAAGACGAAAAACTGCTACAAGAGGACATAGTTTTAAATTAGAGGGGCAGGAGGCGCATGCGCGAGGCTCGCATGGCGGACGTGTTCCCCTGAGCTCCGCTCCTAGCGCCGAACTTTCCCCACATTTAGCGCTGATATGGTACGGGCCTGAATCTACATGAAAGGGACCCCTATGAAGACCCGCAACAAAGGGAGGACAAAATCGATGGGAACACCCGTACCTTCCCAGACCTTGCCGGAGCTCTTCAGAAACTCTGGTCGAAGCAATATGGCGGACTCAGCCCCCGCACCCAGAAGCCCAGCGTCCTCAGAGGTCAGCATTGCCTCACAGCCATCGGAGATACACGACCCAGGTCAGGCTGAGCTGTATAAGAATATTGCATCCCTGTTCCGCTCAGAACTGTCCCAAGCTGTGGACGAGTTTTCCCGCCAGATTAACGACCTGGGCACCCGGGTCTCTGACTTGGAGACGCGCACCGACGATTTGTCGGACGCCCTACATGCTGACAAGGCGGATATATCAGCTCGAGCTGCCCAGATTACAGCACTGGAACTCAAATTGGAGGACCTGGAAAATAGAACCAGGAGGGGCAACCTCCGGATCAAGGGCCTACCTGAAATTTTTACTGATCTCCAGGTCACTTTGACAGAGCTGTTCCAGGCCCTGTTGCCGCAAATAGAACCAGCAAAACTCCTGATGGATAGGGTCCACAGAGCCCTAGGGAGACCTCGCTCAGATGCCTTACCGAGGGATGTTATACTAAAATTTCACCACCCAGGTACTCGGGACCTAATTTTGACGGCCACCCGCAACCTCACTGAACTCCCCGGCGTACCCTCATCAGTTCATTTATATGCCGACCTGGCTCCCTCCACTCTCCGCAGGCGCAGGGACATGAAACCGGTGACTTCAGCCTTACAAAATGCTCAGGTGCGGTATAAATGGGGGTTCCCTTTCTCCCTCTCATTCCGATTGAGTTCCCGGGATCATACAATCCACTCACCCAAAGAGGGAATCGAGATCCTCCGGAAGGCGGGAATTTCATGTGACCATGATCCTGCTCCAGAAGCCGTCCCGGAACCGCAACGTCCGGCCAGGATCTGGACGAAGGTACCTTCATCCTCGCGGAAACCGACCTCCCCGCCACCTGTTTAGATTCGGGACTTCTGTTTCTGATCTCCCGGACTGCTATGAGGTCCAATCTGTTGTTATTTCCCCAACAACTTTGCTCCATACTAATTATCCTGTCCCTAATGTTGCAGGACACTTTTCTTCCTTTATGGTCCCTTCACTACCGGCTGATATTTCCACAATCATTATCATTTAACAGGGACTCGGCGTGAAGGACTGTCATGTTAGACCCCATGTTTGGGTTCTTTAGGTTGGGTTGGGAGACTTTGTCCTCTTCCCACTCTACAGCACCCACCTACTCTTCTCAAGCCTATTTAGGCTTAATTGCATTTTGTTTAATGTGTTTGCAATTCTTTATTATTTTTTTTTTTTTTACCCTTTTTGTTTTTATCATTATATGTGTCAGGGGAGTCGAATATGCTGCATTTGTGTTCAGGTGGCGATCTGAGGTGGCATTCCTGTGGCGGATCGCATGGGATAACTTTACATCCTTCTGGTTATACTGCTATGTGTAAGTTACTTTCGCATAATGTGAGGGGATTTAACTCCCCCAGAAAACGTAAGTCGGCCTTTTCTACTTATGCTAAACATACACCTGATGTGATCTGCCTGCAGGAATCCCACTTCGCCCCCACCTCTCATCCCAAATATTTCCATCCGCAATATTCACGTTTCTATTCATCTACTTATGTTTCTAAGAGTAGGGGAGCTATTATACTATTGCGTAATTCCTTCCCTTTTACTTTGCAGAGTTCTATGATTGATCCTAATGGAAGATATGTCATTCTTCTAGGCACTTATAGGGAAGAAATCCTATGTATAGTGAATGTATATGCACCTACTGAAGACCCTATTCCCTTTTTTGCTTCTATGCATTCTATTATTGAACCCCTCACTTACCACAAGATACTGTGGTGTGGTGACTTTAATTTTGTACCCAACCCGGTTCTCGACAGATCCGCCCCCCCCGGCCCAATCGCGCCCTTTATCCCATAATGTCAGAATTAAACATGTGATGGAATCTCTGTCCTTGGCGGACTCCTGGAGGGAGCACAATGGCCCACAAAGGGGATATACCTACTATTCTCCTTCTCATCAACTCTACACCCGGATTGATTTAATTCTAGCTTCCTCCTCTTGTCTCCCTTCACTAGATTACTCCAGACATATTGTGTCCTCTCTGTCGGATCATGATATGGTTTTAGCAGATTTTGCATTCAACAATAACCCTAGTACTCCCCCTACCTGGCGCCTGAATGAGTCATTGCTGACCCGTCCGGCTGTGTTTGATATGCTATTAGATGAACTTAAACAGTTCTTTTTGTTGAATGACACGCCGGATACTGATCCTATGAACCTGTGGTTGACCCACAAGGCCGTCATGCGGGGCAAGCTCATTCAGGTGGCATCGCGACTTAAAAAGGACAGGTCTTGATCTCAAGTTACCCTGGAGTCTAAATTGGCTAAATTAGTGAGAGCTCATCAACAAACCCCATCCCTTTATCTATTGAAGGAAATAAAGGACACTAAGTCACAACTGAACACCATACTTTCCAACAATACAGAAAAAGCACTCCATTGGACCTCCTCCTATTACTATAAATATGCCAACAAGCCAGATAAAATGTTAGCTCGCCAACTTAAGGCTAAGCAGAAAGTAAATCTAGTCTACCAAATCCGTACACGGACTGGTAGAACTACTACTCACCCGGACATCATTTATGACACCTTCCAATCCTTCTATAAACAGCTATACTCAGAACACAATGATAACCCCAGCAACAGGACTGATAACTTCCTTTCATCCATCCCTCTCCCTAAGGTCTCTCCTACTGCACTAGTAGAACTTAATAACCCCATTACAATGGAAGAAGTGACCTATTCAATCAAAGCCCTGAAACTGGGAAAAGCCCCAGGCCCAGACGGCTATACAGCACTTTATTTTAAAAAAATTTCAGACCAATTAATCCCTTTCATTACTAAATACTGTAACCATTTGCTACAGGGCTCCACACCCCCAGCCGAGTTCCTAACGGCCAAAATTACAGTAATTCCCAAACCACACAAAGATCCTCTTCTCCCTTGTAACTATAGGCCTATCTCACTCCTAAATATAGATAACAAGCTATTTACTTCCATCCTGGTGCGTAGACTTAATAGACTTCTCCCTGATCTGATTCACAAAGACCAGGTTGGTTTTATCCCGGGCAGGGAGGCTCCAGATAATATAAGGAAGGTGTTGGGCCTTGTCCATGAGGCAAACAGAACCGTGACCCCAGTTGCTCTGTTAGCCCTGGATATAGAGAAGGCATTTGATACAGTGTCTTGGACCTACCTCTGGCAGACTCTTTCCCATTTTAACATTAAAGGCCCTTTCCTTACTGCCATCCAAACTTTATACTCCTTACCTCAGGCAGGCCTCAAATTACCCTCTTCGCACCCGTCATCTATCCCAATTTTTAGGGGAACACGTCAGGGATGCCCCCTCTCCCCAGCCCTCTTCTCCTTAGCTATGGAACCACTAGCGATTAAGATCAGATCTCATCCGGATATAAAAGGGATCTCGGTTGGGGGTGTGGAATATAAACTAAGCCTTTTTGCTGACGATATTTTGTTGACACTCACCAACCCTGTCATTTCATTTCCCTGCCTTTTATCAGTTCTCAAGTCTTTCTCTGCCGTATCTGGCCTGCTAGTTAATCAGTCCAAATCTGAACTTCTGTTAAGTAATGTCTCCCCTCGGGATTCCGAGATTCTCCAAAGAGGATTCCCATTTCAACACAATCCACAGTTCCTCCCATATTTAGGTGTATCACTGACCAAAACGCTTGACACCCTATATAAGTACAACTATCTCCCCATGTTTGCTCGGATACGGAAAGACCTACAGTCATGGGAGTCCCTTCCAGTGTCCTGGGTGGGTAGGATACATATAGTGCGAATGGTAGTCCTTCCTCGACTTCTATACCTGTTCCGTGCCCTCCCTGTACCAATCCCAGCGTCTGATCTGAGGGCTCTTCAGGCGGACATCCTTAAATTTATTTGGGCCCATAAACGTGCTCGTATTTCAAAATTGGTAATGTGCCGTCACAAGGCCCATGGAGGCCTTTCAGTACCAGATTTAGCTCAATACTACAAGGCAGCCAGATTAGCGCAACTGTTCCTGACACATCTTTCTGCACAAGCTCAACCTATATGGATCACCCTTGAGCAGTCGCTGATTGGCCCGTTCTCCTGGAGAGCCCTCATTTGGACCACATCCACTCTGCCCTCTTCTCTCCGCTCCAAATCCCAACTCTCATACTATGCTTTGCTCCTATGGAGATCCATCAGATTCAAACGTGCTCTCCAATCCAAACCATCCCCCTTGGAATGCATGTGGGGCAATCCTGCCTTTCCTCCTGGGCTTCAATCTAGGGCCTTCTCATGGTGGGTTGAAAAAAAATTGTGCTCCCTCCGGGACTTCCTCGTGCGGGGTAAATTACTGACTATGCCAGCCTTTATTGAGAAATTCACCCCCCCTGCTTGTGAACAATTCAATGTCCGGAGAGTATTCTCCTTCCTTCATTCCCTGAAGACTAGCCTCCACAAAGTTGAATATACATCTTTTGAAAGACTAATGTCCTTCTCTCTATATAAACAGGGTCTACTATCCCGGATATATTCTATCCTCACTGCACCTCCAGAGGACACTAAACTCCGCTATATGTTGGAGTGGGAGGCGGATCTGTCGGAGGAATCAAGCGTATCTAGATGGCATCAGCGCTCCCAGACATTAACCAAAGGGTCATGGCAAACTACTTTGGCAGAGACCTCTATTAAAATACTCCACCGGACGTATTTAGTGCTGGCCAAATTACATCACTTTTATCCAGAGGTCCCCTCTACTTGCTTTCGGGGGTGTGATGAGGAGGGCACGATGCTCCATACCTGGTGGACTTGCCCTGTGGCGTCCAGGTTATGGGGTAGCATCTGTGACTTGCTCTCATCTTTGCTGGGGTGCGTCCTCCTCCCCACACCCTCGGTCTTGCTACTTGGCGACAAACCGCCGAAATTAACAAATGCCAAATTCAAATTGACCCAATTTATCCTGCTTGCAGCTAGAATCCACATTGCCTCTCAGTGGCGATCCTTGTCATTGAGCTATCAAGCAGTGATTGATAGAGTCAACAAGATTTACCAATCTGAAAGGATGTCGGCTATCCGCTCAGATACATTTGCTTTGTTTGAAAGAGTCTGGGAGCCCTGGTCGTCCTCTTCGCACTCTATTGATCTCTCCCTCTATCGGGGGCTCTGATAATCATCATGGATGTATTGTGCACTGAGGGGTGGTTATGCAGTTATAAACCCTCTTATTCCTGATCGCCTCCTGACACCAGACCTATGTACCCTGTAGCGGTATGTCTATTTCCCCTGATTTCCTGATGCTTTCTTTTTTTATTTAAGTCTTATTTTATGTATGTCTTTTTGTTTTTTATTTTATTTGTTTAGAATGTCCAAATAATTGGACTCCAAGTCCTCTGTATTAAGTACATTATTCTGTACACTTTATTATTGTGAAAACCTAATAAATACCATTGAAACATAAATTAGAGGGGCAAAGGTTTAAAAGTAATATCAGGAAGTATTACTTTACTGAGAGAGTAGTGGATGCATGGAATAGCCTTCCTGCAGAAGTGGTAGCTGCAAATACAGTGAAGGAGTTTAACCCCTTAGTGACCAAGCCTGTTTGGGCCTTTATGACCAAGCGTTTGTCTTCCTTTTTTCATGGTCTCGTTCCAAGAGCTATAACTTTTGTATTTTTTCGTCTATATAGCTTTATGAGGGCTTGTTTTTTTACGGGACAAGTTGTAGTTTTTAATGGCACCATTTTGGAGTACACATAACTTTCTGATTAACTTTTATTAACTCTTTCTGGGAGGGAGATGGGGAAAAATAGCAATACTGCCACTGCGTTTTTACATTATAAATTTTATGGCGTTCATTTTTCGGTACAAATAACATAATATCTTTATTCTCTGGGTCAGTACGATTACAGTGATACTAAATACTTATAATTTTGTTTACGTTTTACTACTTTTTTTGCAATAAAACCCCTTTTATTACCAAAAAAATTATTTTGCATTGCCACTTCACAAGACCCATAACTTTTTTTTTTTTTTATATGGAATTGTGTGAGGGCTTGATTTTTAAAAGACGACTTGTATTTTTCATTGGTATGATTTTGGAGTAAATGCCGCTTTTTGATCGCTTGTTATTACGTTTTTTTCGGTGGAAACTAAGAATAAATTCGAAATTCTGTCTTTTTTTTTTTACGGCGTTCACCATAGGGGATAATTTATGTAATACTTATGTAGTCCCGGTCAGTACGGACGCGGCAATACCAAACATATGGGGGATATTTTCTTTTTTGCAATTTTTTTCATTGAAAAGCGTATTTTCAATGGAAAAAAAAGCTTTTTTTTTTATTTTATGGATTTTTTTTTATTTAATAAATGTGTATTTTTTTTCTATTTTTTTTTACTACTTAATAGTCCCACAAGGGGACTATAATATACAGTATTTTTGATTGCTTTTAAAATGTAATGCATTATCTCTATAATGCATTGCATTTCAATAGCAATGCTATTCAAACATTGACCAGCAGGCTGCGCCAGAGAGCAGCAGCCTGCTGGAGGTAACGGAAGACAGGCTTGGGGCCCTGATCGGAAGCAAGGTAAGCTTCCCAACAAATCAGCACCCCGTGATCGCATTTTTGGGGTGCTGATGGGAGACAAAGGGAGACCGCTCCCTCTGTCACCACTTTACATGCAGCGGGCGCCATTGTGCCCGGCATGTATAGGGTTAAACAGCCCGGATCGGCACTCCTGCCGGTCCGGGCTGTGAGAGCCAGGTCCGCGCTCCCCGCTGCACGGGGGAGCCGTGCAGCGCTTAGACTGGGCCGCCGTAAAAATGCGGCGGCCCAGCCTAAGGCCCCTTAGTGACCGCCGTAAAAACACGTATGGGTGGTCACTAAGGGGTTAAGCATGCATGGGATAGGCATAAGGCCATCCTTCATATAAGATAGGGCCAGGGGCTATTCATAGGATTCAGTATATTGGGCAGACTAGATGGGCCAAATGGTTCTTATCTGCCGACACATTCTATGTTTCATAGTAGCACGGATGGTTTTTAGGAGACCGTCAGTTTCTTCTGGGAGAAATAAGGGCCTGCCTGAGCCCTCATCAGAAGAGGCCGAGTCGGATTCCGAAATCAACTCTCCCTCATCAAGATAAAAAAGGCAATTCAGAGGTATGCGATCTATGGGATGTGGATGGTCGTGGAGATTGGAACGCAATTTTTAAGTCCACAGCCGTATTCACCTCCTCCTTAATAATCTCTTTTCTATTTTTTAAGGTAAAAGGATTTTTTGCAAATGGCGCATTTCTGCGTCCTGCTTCCCCACTGGCTGGCTTGGGAGTCATGGTCTCAGTGCCCTAAAAGAGAAAATAAGGGGCAGTAGGACCATGAACCCGACACTTGCACTTAGGGCCACCACCTCCCCAGAGTGAATTTTTTTCCCATAACCATACTTCCCCAATAGTGAATCAACAAGGTCAGTTTAACAATAGGAGGTAGCATATTCATCCTCCAGGGGAGAAGGCTTACCAGGCTGAGGGTAGAGGCAGCGGGCTCACCAGGCTTCCTAGCGGCGTCCTCCACTGGCAGATCAGTTTCCTGGCAAGCGGTGAGCGTGGGCTGGATGGCCGGCTTCATCGCAAATGCCGGCATCCCAGCCCCGCTCTTATCCCGGAAATACGCCGAAATATCGCGAGATTCTCTTGCCCAAAGAGAATCTCGCCTGGTGATGTCATAGATCCCGCACGATTTCCCTCTTCTCATGGGAAATCGCGAACCCGGGAATGCCTGCACGCAGGTCTTACTCCGAGGGAAGAGAAAGGGAGGCACGCGCGTCCCCGGGAAACCCGTCCCCTGCACCAGCCCTCTCACAGCGTGGGGAACGAAGAATCAGGATGGGCGAAATGAAAATCTTCCTGGCACTGCAGGAGCGGCTCCTACGTATCCCGAGGACAGGAAACAACGACTGGATGGGTAAGGGGGAGGAGGCCTTTTAATTCATGTGCTCCTGCATTGGTTCCTGTCCTGGGGGCGGGGACACCCTCCTGTCAGTGCCGTTGTGGAGGTGCCGGGAAAAACATGATTTTTTTTCAAGAATTCTTTTATTGTGTGAAACTGTCATAAATTGTAAAAAAGTAGACATATTAGGTATCTCGACGTCCGTAACAACCTGCTCTATAAAAATATCACATGATCTACCCCCTAAGGTGAATGCCTTTAAAAAAAATAATAATAAACGGTGCCAAAACAACCACTTTTTTGGTCACCTTGCCCCATAAATTTTAATATTTAATGATCAAAAAAAAAAAAAATCATACGTACCCAAAAATAGTACCAATAAAAATGTCAACTCTTCCCTCAAAATACAAGCCCCTACAAAAGACTATCGGCATAAAAAAATGGCTTTTAGAAAATGGAGACACAAAAACATGATTTTATTTCAAAACAGCTTTATTATGTAAAACTGAAACAAAAAAAAGTTGACATATTTGATATTGTTGCATCTGTAACAACCTGCTCTATAAAAATAGCACATGAGCTAACCTGTCAGCTGAACATTGTAAAAAACAAAAAAATAAAAACTGTGCCAGAACAGCTATTTTTTTGTTACTTTGCCTCACAAAAAGTGTGTTTTATATACACTCACCTAAAGAATTATTAGGAACACCTGTTCTATTTCTCATTAATGCAATTATCTAGTCAACCAATCACATGGCAGTTGCTTCAATGCATGTAGGGTTGTGGTCCTGGTCAAGACAATCTCCTGAACTCCAAACTGAATGTCAGAATGGGAAAGAAAGGTGATTTAAGCAATTTTGAGCGTGGCATGGTTGTTGGTGCCAGACGGGCCGGTCTGAGCATTTCACAATCTGTTACTGGGATTTTCACGCACAACCATTTCTAGGGTTTACAAAGAATGGTGTGAAAAGGGAAAAACATCCAGTATGTGGCAGTCCTGTGGGCAAAAATGCCTTGTGGATGCTAGAGGTCAGAGGAGAATTGGCCGACTGATTCAAGCTGATAGAAGAGCAACGTTGACTGAAATAACCACTCGTTACAACCGAGGTATGCAGCAAAGCATTTGTGAAGCCACAACACGCACAACCTTGAGGCGGATGGGCTACAACAGCAGAAGACCCCACCGGGTTCCACTCATCTCCACTACAAATAGGAAAAAGAGGGTACAATTTGCACGAGCTCACCAAAATTGGACTGTTGAAGACTGGAAAAATGTTGCCTGGTCTGACAAGTCTCGATTTCTGTTGAGACATTCAAATGGTAGAGTCCGAATTTGGCGTAAACAGAATGAGAACATGTATCCATCATGCCTTGTTGCCACTGTGCAGGCTGGTGGTGATGGTGTAATGGTGTGGGGGATGTTTTCTGGGCACACTTTAGGCCCCTTAGTGCCAATTGGGCATCGTTTAAATGCCACGGGCTACCTGAGCATTGTTTCTGACCATGTCCATCCCTTCATGACCACCATGTACCCATCCTCTGATGGCTACTTCCAGCACGATAATGCACCATGTCACAAAGCTCGAATCCTTTCAAATTGGTTTCTTGAACATGACAATGAGTTCACTGTACTAAAATGGCCCCCACAGTCACCAGATCTCAACCCAATAGAGCATCTTTGGGATGTGGTGGAACGGGAGCTTCGTGCCCTGGATGTGCATCCCTCAAATCTCCATCAACTGCAAGATACTATCCTATCAATATGGGCCAACATTTCTAAAGAATGCTATCAGCACCTTGTGGAATCAATGCCAGGTAGAATTAAGGCAGTTCTGAGGGCAAAAGGGGGTCCAACACCGTATTAGTATGGTGTTCCTAATAATTCTTTAGGTGAGTGTATATATACAGTACAGACCAAAAGTTTGGACACACCTTCTCATTCAAAGAGTTTTCTTTATTTTCATGACTATGAAGGCATCAAAACTATGAATTAACACATGTGGAATTATATACATAACAAACAAGTGTGAAACTGAAAATATGTAGTATTCTAGGTTCTTCAAAGTAGCCACCTTTTGCTTTGATTACTGCTTTGCACACTCTTGGCATTCTCTTGATGAGCTTCAAGAGGTAGTCTTCCAACAGTCTTGAAGGAGTTCCCAGAGATGCTTAGCACTTGTTGGCCCTTTTGCCTTCACTCTGCGGTCCAGCTCACCCCAAACCATCTCGATTGGGTTCAGGTCCGGTGACTGTGGAGGCCAGGTCATCTGGCGCAGCACCCCATCACTCTCCTTCATGGTCAAATAGCCTTTACTTTCAAAGTTTTCCCAATTTTTCAGCTGACTGACTGACCTTCATTTCTTAAAGTAATGATGGCCACTCGTTTTTCTTTACTTAGCTTCTATTTTCTTGCCATAATACAAATTCTAACAGTCTATTCAGTAGGACTATCAGCTGTGTATCCACCTGACTTCTCCTCAACGCAACTGATGGTCCCAACCCCATTTATAAGGCAAGAAATCCCACTTATTAAACCTGACAGGGCACACCTGTGAAGTGAAAACCATTTCAGGGGACTACCTCTTGAAGCTCATCAAGGGAATGCCAAGAGTGTGCAAAGCAGTAATCAAAGCAAAAGGTGGCTACTTTGAAGAACCTAGAATATGATATATTTTCAGTTCTTTCACACTTGTTTGTTATGTATATAATTCCACATGTGTTAATTCATAGTTTTGATGCCTTCAGTGTGAATCTACAATTTTCATAGTCATGAAAATAAAAGAAAACTCTTTGAATGAGAAGGTGTGTCCAAACTTTTGGTCTCTACTGCTGTGTGTGTGTGTATATTGTGGCAATGTGAACATTGAGGTGTTGTTTCCCCAGGTTCCAGTCCGGGACTTGCGACATGCTCATGTCCAGGGATCCTATTTAATCCTGCTACTGGATCCTGGGTGTGTCTCACTCTGGAGAGTGTGCAGACAGAGGCCTGGTGAGGCTCTGTCAGTGTGGTCTCAGCTGGGCAAGGCTGAGGGGCCACGAGGCTATGCAATAGCCTGGACTTTGAGGGACTCAGCGACACCCTGGAACACGCATTGAAAGGTCAGAGTCAGGAGACCACAAACCCCTCCAAAGGTACTGCATTTGTTACAGCCTGAGGGCTGGTGGACTGTATGTCTGGGGTAAGCCGCACCTGGTTCCATGTGGGAACGTTATCGTATAGCTGAGTTAGGGATACGATGTTTATTATGTTTAGGTAGAGCCCAGACGGGCAGGCTTTTGTTTTATGCCATGTTGTGTATGAAGAGTGTAAAATAAATTGCACTGTTTGGACCTAAAACCCAGTGGTTATGAAGATCATTGTGAGAATGACCCCCGAATAAAAGGCGATCCCTTACAATTGGTGGAGGATGCGGGCACTTTGTCTATGAGAGAAGGGCAACAGACGGTTGCTAGGGACAACAACAAGAAAAAGAGCAGGTGCTGCTGAACCCTGCTGTGCTGGAGTTTAAAGTCCCGGAAGCCTGTTTATTCGGTGGAGCAGGTGCTGCTCGTGCTATTGTGGACTATTTTTGCTGTGGTGCAGAGATTTAAAGGGCCAGAAGACCAGAAAAGAGACTGACCTGTTTGGAAAAAAATATATATAATTTTTTTTTTTTTGGTGTGTTGCTAGAGGACTGTCAGTTGCTATGGGGTGGATGGAGGATTTCACCAAGCAGCTTATGCGGGCCAATTTGAAGGCTAGCCAAAGGCAAATGATGTGGCAACAGGAGCAGGAAAAGCTCATGTGCGGGTTGGACAAACAAAGAGACGTCCTAACCCAGGGTGTTTCCCATGGTAACCGCTGTGCAGAGGAACTGGGCAGTGACCTCATGACTAGGAGCCAAGAACTGCAGGTTCTCGGGATGCAGTTGGATGCAGAGGTGGTGTATGCCGTTGCCAAGGGCAACCGACGGGAAGAGAGTGAGATAGAGAGCAGTGCGGCTCTCAAGAGTTCAAGTGTTTTCTGCCAAGGTGTACAGAGTCCTAGAGAGGATGTGCGAAGATGCCGTAAAGCTGTTGCTAAGGGCAACCAACCACGACAGCAGGCAGCTGTCTGGCAACAGAGAGAGTGCTGCTGGAGATGTCGCCAAGTGGGAAGGTGTGCACCTGGTTGTCCTATGACCAGGAATCAAAGATGGGAGGTTCCCAACATCCCGGAGAAGGAAGATGACTGCTGGGGAGACGTGCGTACAGCACTTGGAAGCACCAAACCCGTGACGGCTGTGGGTAAGAGCGTTCCAGTTGTTTCGTATACAGCAGTTAAAGTGACAGGCAGCAGGGCTCTGGAGGTTGGGCATGTTGCTGACCAGGGCCCTAATGCCTCAGAAGCCCTGTGCGGTGGTATGAGCCGGCAGCAGTTGCTATCTGCCGAGCCAGTCGGTGTAAAGACACCAGGACTAGAGACTGCTTCACCAATGTGTGACCTTGTGGAGAAGGGCAGTCCAGTCCAGGCGTTGTTGGACGCAGAGAGCCAGGTGATCCTGGTACCTGCCAGCCGGGTGTCTGAGAACTATGTGCAGGACTTTCATGGAGTTGGCATGGACTGTCCGGTTGCTCTCCTTGAGTGTGAGACTCCAGTGCAATCTGGGACTGGTGAACTTCGTGATGCAGTTTCACGTATACCTAATGTGTTATTGGGCCGTGATATCGTTTTGTTGCTGGGGGGTAAGGTAGACACTTCTGCAGATAGTGACGAAACTCCTGCAGAACCTGTACCTGTCCTTTTAAGTGAAGATCTAAGGGAGCTGCACATTGACCTCCATGGGGAAAGAATATTGACCATTGAAAACAATGGTGCTGGTAAAGTGCAAAGTGATGGTGACAAGAGTGCAGAAATGCATAATGAGAATATGATGTCATATGAAATATGTGGTGACTGTGATATATCTTTTCCGTTGCAGCTTGTGGTCAGGGGAGAAGCGTCCCCTGGTGGTAAAAATGTAAATGATGATGAAGCTATTTTTCATGAAGATCTATATGACTTGATCAAAAGATTTGAAGCAATGCATATAAGTAGTGTGGAGCAAAGCCCAGCTCCAGCTCAATGTTTGAATGTGCAGGAGAATATGATAGGGCTAGAGGGTGTACCGCACGTACCAGAGGTGGAAATGCAGTCGCCACAGTGTTTTTTGGTTATTAAGGAAGTGTCCCAGGTGGGGGTTAGCTCATCAGTGCCCCTAGAGGTCAGGATTGATAATGACCAGAGCAGTATATATGACGTATGTGCTGTGACCGATGGTAACTCAGAGAAAGAAGCTACCAGGTCAAGGTCTTGCGAAATTAAAGTAGTTGCTAGTAGCGACCAGACAACAGTTATACCTGACGTGACGAGAGTTAAGTGGGGAGACGTCAGCCTAGTGACTGAGACCTATACCCAGGCAGTGTTAGATGACCAGACGTGTCAGTACAGCTGCAATCAGAAGGAGATAAGTGAGCTGAAGGATCTACTGCCTGATATCCAGGTGACATTAGAGCAGCTGAAGGGTGGTTTAAAACTGACCAACTGGATCTCCAACAAAAGGAGGAGGCGGGAGCTCCCCGTGGAAACCGCGGCTGTAAAGGTTGCGGAAGTTAAAGGTTGTGGGACCAAGAAGAAATCTAGAAAAGAAGCAAGCCAGAAAGCTAAGTTCTCCAGCGAAGAGATTACGGAGGAGGCCCTTAGACACTGTAGTCTAGGTAGGAAGGCAGTGTTTATGACAAACCAAGCTCTGATGGCCTGGGTCTGGCAAAATAAAGGGAAGCATGTGACGCTGGCCATCTCTTCCAGGGGGAACGTTGAGCCGGAAGATGGCAGTATAATGCGGATGCCCTGTCACGAGCATCCAGTTGGTACATGTGTTCACCCCCACAGGTTTGAACAGAGGGGGGGGGATATGTGGCAATGTGAACATTGAGGTGTTGTTTCCCCAGGTTCCAGTCCGGGACTTAGGGCATGCTCATGTCCAGGGATCCTATTTAATCCTGCTACTGGATCCTGGGTGTGTCTCACTCTGGAGAGTGTGCAGACAGAGGCCTGGTGAGGCTCTGTCAGTGTGGCCTCTCAGCTGGGCAAGGCTGAGGGGCCACGAGGCTATGCAATAGCCTGGACTTTGAGGGACTCAGCGACACCCTGGAACACGCATTTAAAGGTCAGAGTCAGGAGACCACAAACCCCTCCAAAGGTACTGCATTTGTTACAGCCTGAGGGCTGGTGGACTGTTTGTCTGGGGTAAGCCGCACCTTGTTTTCATGTGGGAACGTTATCGTATAGCTGAGTTAGGGATACGATGTTTATTATGTTTAGGTAGAGCCCAGACGGGCAGGCTTTTGTTTTATGCCATGTTGTGTATGAAGAGTGTAAAATAAATTGCACTGTTTGGACCTAAAACCCAGTGGTTATGAAGATCATTGTGAGAATGACCCCCGAATAAAAGGCGATCCCTTACAATATATATATATATATATATATATATATATATATATATATATATATACACACACACACACACTGCTCAAAAAAATAAAGGGAACACTTAAACAACACAATGTAACTCCAAGTCAATCACACTTCTGTGAAATCAAACTGTCCACTTAGGAAGCAACACTGAGTGACAATCAATTTCACATGCTGTTGTGCAAACAGGATAGACAACAGGTGGAAATTATAGGCAATTAGCAAGACACCTCCAATAGAGGAGTGATTCTGCAGACCACTTCTCAGTTCCTATTCTTCCTGGCTGATGTTTTGCTCACTTTTGAATGCTGGCGGTGCTTTCACTCTAGTGGTAGCATGAGACGGAGTCGACAACCCACACAAGTGGCTCAGGTAGTGCAGCTTATCCAGGATGGCACATCAATGCGAGCTGTGGCAAGAAGGTTTGCTGTGTCTGTCAGCGTACTGTCCAGAGCATGGAGGCGCTACCAGGAGACAGGCTAGTACATCAGGAGACATGGAGGAGGCCGTAGGAGGGCAACAACCCAGCAGCAGGACCGCTACCTCCGCCTTTGTGCAAGGAGGAACAGGAGGAGCACTGCCAGAGCCCTGCAAAATGACCTCCAGCAGGCCACAAATGTGCATGTGTCTGCTCAAACGGTCAGAAACAGACTGCATGAGGGTGATATGAGGGCCCGACGTCCACAGGTGGGGGTTGTGCTTACAGCCCAACACCGTGCAGGACGTTTGGCATTTGCCAGAGAACACCAAGATTGGAAAATTCGCCACTGGCGCCCTGTGCTCTTTACAGATGAAAGCAGGTTCACACTGAGCACATGTGACAGAGTCTGGAGACGCTGTGGAGAACGTTCTGCTGCCTGCAACATCCTCCAGCATGACCGGTTTGGCATTGGGTCAGTAATGGTGTGGGGTGGCATTTCTTTGGAGAGCCGCACAGCCCTCCATGTGCTCGCCAGAGGTAGCCTGACTGCCATTAGGTACCGAGATGAGATCCTCAGACCCCTTGTGAGACCATATGCTGGTGCGGTTGGCCCTGGGTTCCTCCTAATGCAAGACAATGCTAGACCTCATGCGGCTGAAGTGTGTCAGCAGTTCCTGCAAGACGAAGGCATTGATGCTATGGACTGGCCCGCCCGTTCCCCAGACCTGAATCCAATTGAGCACATCTGGGACATCATGTCTCGCTCTATCCACCAACGTCACGTTGCACCACAGACTGTCCAGGAGTTGGCAGATGCTTTAGTCCAGGTCTGGGAGGAGATCCCTCAGGAGACCGTCCGCCACCTCATCAGGAGCATGCACAGGCGTTGTAGGGAGGTCATACAGGCACGTGGAGGCCACACACACTACTGAGCCTCATTTTGACTTGTTTTAAGGACATTACATCAAAGTTGGATCAGCCTGTAGTGTGTTTTTCCACTTTAATTTTGAGTGTGACTCCAAATCCAGACCGCCATGGGTTGAAAAATTTGATTTCCATTTTTTAATTTTTGTGTGATTTTGTTGTCAGCACATTCAACTATGTAAAGAACAAATTATTTCAGAAGAATATTTAATTAACTCATATCTAGGATGTGTTATTTTTGTGTTCCCTTTATTTTTTTGAGCAGTGTATATATATATATATATATATATATATATATATATATATATATATATATATATAAAACCGTTTTTTATGGGTCAGCAGCAGTTGCTGTTTGACACCTTGATACTTAGTATGGCTGTAATAGCTGATCCGGGACGGCTCTTACTGGGAGTAGTCAAAGTGCTGGGTGGGTGACTACTCCCCATGTTCTAGGCCAGGTTTTGCCAGGCATAAAAACCAGCCAGCACTGCCAGGTGGAGAGGATTACCTCCGTCTGACAGTGGAGCTCAGGAGGTCTGTGTGCTGTGATCTGAGGGCTATGTTGGGATCCACGGCTTGAGACGGGCTGGAGGGCTCAGACCCCTCTGAGGGCGAACGCCTGCCTGTGGACTTGACAAGGCAGAACTTCCAACAGGGTGTGAAGTAACACCCAGGAGAAAAGGTGACTGTTTTGTAGATGAACTTTTTATGTGTAAGAACGATAACCAAGCAACTTGCGGTTTTGTTTTGCTTTCACGTGTGAATAAACACTGATGTTTTGAACCAAGAACTTGTATTTTGCCTCTGTGCTGCACCCGCTAATCCTAACTACCAGAGCGAATCCCCACAATATATACGACCAAAAGTCATATGTACCCCATAATAGTACCAATTAAACTGTCCCCTTATCCTGTAGTTTTCAAAATGGGGTCACTTTTTGAGAGTTTCTACTCTAGGGGTGCATCAGGGGGGCTTCAAATTGGACATGTGTCTAAAAACCAGTCCAGCAAAATCTGCCTTTCAAAAACCATATGATGCTTTTCTTTCTGTGCCCTGCCGTGTGCCTTTACAGCAGTTTACCACCACATGTGGGGTGTTTCTGTAAACTGCAGAATCAGGGTAATAGATATTGAGTTTTGTTTGGCTGTTAACCCTTGCTGTGTTACAGACAAAAAAAATTATTAAAATGGAAAATCTGCCCAAAAAAGTGAAATTTTGTCTCCATTTTCCTTTTAATTCTTGTGGAACAATTAAAGGGTTAACAAAGTTTTAATTCAGTTTTGAATAACTTGAGGGATGTAGTTTCTAAAATGGTGTCATATATGGTTTCTACTATGTAAGCCCCACAAAGTGACTTCATAACTGAACTGGTGGGTTTTGGAAATTTTCTTAAAAATGGCAAGAATTTCTTCCAAAATTCTAAACCTTTTAACGTCCTAAAAATTAAATAACAAATACAAAATGATGTCAGCATAAAATAAACATATGGGAATGTAAAGTAATAAATATTTTATGAGGTATCACTATCAGTTTTAAAAGCAGAGAAATAAAAAATTTGAAAATGGTGAATTTTTCCAAATTTGTGGTAAATTTTGGATAAAAAATAAATAAATGATGAAATATATTGACTCAAATTTACCACTATCGTGAAGTACAATGTTTCACAAGAAAACAATCTCAGAATGGTTTGGAAAAGTAAAAACGTTTCAAAAATTACAAGATAAAGTGACACGACAGATTTTCAAAAAAATGGCATCGGCAGGAAGGTGAAAAATAGCTTTCTTGAAGGTAGGGTAGCCACTAGGGTTGAGCGAACTTCATAGTTTGAAGTTCGTGTTAGGTTATATGCTGAATTGCGTTATGGACTCAGTTACCACAGACCATAACGCAATTCCATGACGGAATGCATAACGGAAACTGGACGGATCCGTTATGCAGGCCATAGACTTCTATTATAATGGAATGCCTCTAAAGGCATTCCATTATAATGTGGCCCCCAGTATTAATAATGCCTCCATTAGTGCCCCCAGTAATAGTAATGCCTCCATTAGTGCCCCCCATAATTAATACTGCACCCATTAGCGCAACCCAGAATTAATAATGCCCAATTAGCACCCCCCTAGAATTAATAGTCTTGGAGGAGATAATTACCTCCGCACCGCCAAATGAGAACTTGGTGATTAACCTCACGGATCTTGTACTGCCACCGGGCTGTGTCCGAGTTCTTAGTCGGGGGCTCGTATTCAGCCTTACTGAACAGTTCGACCCAGTTACATTCGAAGTGGACCTGCTCAAAGCAACTACTGTAGAAAACTCCATTTGCACAAAATGTTCAAGGACACACCGCAATCAACTGTCCCTCACACCTAAGGAGAAATACCAGTCCGTCCTAACCCTGTTGGTTTTAATGTGACCACTAAGTTTGATGAAGAGGAATTGGGTTGTCTAGAGTATCTTATGGGGACAACACTCATTGAGGCTAGTCCCAGCGATACCCCAAGAGTCTCATTTACAGGAGGTGTAAAGTCCACCTTTTGCCCCCCTATGCCCGCCGGCAGTAGTATTGACATTTTTCAGCATCAAGTGATGTGAGATGTTAGGGCTGTACTATACTCCTAGGCGCAGCCCAACATCGATCGTGAGGAGCAGAAAGCAATGCAATGGCTGTGCTCAAGAAATTATGTGATAGTGAAGCCGGCGGACAAGGGGGGCAATGTAGTACTCATGTCTAGGGAATCCCTCAGACAGTTAGGGGACACACTCATTTATGAAAAGGAACAGGACGACCCCATAGCCAATATCCAAGGAAAGCTTAGAGGCCTGGTTTCAAAATATGTGAATTGGGTTTCCTTGCAAAAAATATGATGGATAAATTGGTACCTTCATTTCCAGCTAGGCCATCATGGTACTTCCTTCCGAAGATCCACAAATCGCTGAGCCAGCCCCCGGGACGTCCCATCGTGTCGGGGATTGGCTCAGTGATTGAGCCTCTATCAAAATATGTTGACTGGCTTTTGAGACCTGCTTTGGTAAGTGCCCCTGCATACCTCAGTAATATATAACATGTCCTATTCTTGTCAGTTTTGCGGACAAGGATAGGCATGTCTACAATGGGCCGTCCATTCCGTTAATTGCGGAAGGCACATGGGCGCAAAAAACGTCACGGTCATGTGCATGAGCCCTAATGGAGCAATTTACATCTGATGATTGTAAGTTGTGGTCCACTTGGGGGACTTAACAAAAAGTAAAAAAAAAGTTTTGAAAATATAAAAAAAAATATATATATTTTTTTTTTTATTAAAATCACCCCCATTCCCCAAACTAAAAAGAAACAAAAAACAATAGCATTCTGGGCATTGCCGCATGGGAAAATGCGCGTAGTAAAAGTTAGCCCCTATGGTGAACGGCATAACAGAACTTTTTTTTTTTTAAAAGACCGATTCGTGTTTTTTTCATCACTTTATCGCCCAAGAAAATTGAATAAAAAGTGATCAAGTCATGTACGGAGAATCTGCACTGAAATCCGCAGGTGTTCGCAGGCAAATCCGTGCAGTAAATCCGCATTAATTGGTGCGAATATTACTAAGTGAATGGAGAAAATCTGGTCAGGAAAAATAAAATAGATTGACATGTTTCGGATTTTAATATCCGCACCGCAGGTCAAAATCTGCACGGAAAAAATCTGCATCGTGTGCATTGAGAATTTCTAATAATCATAGAATACAAGGCAGTGAGCTCTGCGCTGCGATTGGCCAGCGCTACAGCAGAACAAGGGCAGACTCCGCCTACCATAACTTAGTGACTGGAATCTCCGTCTACCATAACTTAGTGAGAGAAGATACCGGAGGGCATAACGGGAGAACGGAGCGGCGCCCGGGGATAATAGTAAGTGCAGGGAGATCCCCAGGCGCCGCTCTACATGTCTGTATACTTAGTTCACAATGTCAGGATCGGTGAAAGGTCCTCGCTGGGATAGGCGGCTCACTGTGTGATCTGGGCAGAAAAAAACGGCAATTATCATTGTCGGTACAAATAAAATACCGGTACCGATTAACGGAAAATGAAGAAGTCGGGGTATGTTCACACTACAGATTTAGAAAACATGCAGAGATTTGCGATGAATGTTGTGGGCGCGTGTTTTTTCGTGCAGTATTTGATGTGGTTTTTCGACGTTTTTTTTTTTTTAAACCAATGGGTGTTTGCTTCAACACAAAACTGCATTTTCAGCCTGCGGCTTTTGCTGCAGATCCACGCCAAAAACCGCATGAACCACTACGGAGCTGTTTTTTTATGCTTCCCATTCATTTCAGCGCGGATTCCACCCTTAGATTGGGCGCGCTGATTCCCATTGATCTGAATTAGAGGCTGTTTTGAGGCTTTTTGTGGGAGCTGATTTTTGCAGTGGAAACGCTCCAGAATCAACTCCCAAAAAAACTCTGTGTGAACTGGCCCTTACGGCTCTGGGAAGCGGAGCGGCAGCCGCCTGTCTGATCACTGCCCCTCGTCCGGCACATCCTTCTCGCTGAGCTGGGAATTCAATGCTTGGGCGATATAGGGTTAAATACAGAGAGCGCAAAATCGGCAGAAAGCAGGAAGTGCCCGCTCCGCCTCCCCAGCCATGCTGCAGCCTCTGTCCCTCTCCCTGGCTCTGAGCCTGGCGGTCCAGTGGATCCTGTGGGCTGCAGCCACTCTGCTTCGCACTGAGAAGTTCTACGATCTGGCAGGTAAGTACCATTTACCTCCGGGGATCGGGGTGAGGTGACTCTTTCCATCCCGGACATCCTACAAGCCACCCCCATGAATGCATAGTACGGCCGTGATCTCTCCCGCACAGGGCGCGCAGCTTCATTACCAACGCGTCCCTCATCTGAAATCTACCTAATGCTGTTACCCTATAAATGGTAATGGCGGACGAAGTAGAAGTCACCTGACAGACGCTACCGGGTAACCTAGCAACAAAGGGCGGAGTTTGTTAAAGTTACATAAAGTTCAGTGCGCATGTGCGGCGGTCCTCCACCCTCTTGTGCTTTGTGCCTTTAGAAAGTAGTGTGCAGCGGGAAGGGTGTGGGTGTTGTCAATAGCAACCAGTTAGCGTGCAGCCCTCGTTATTTTTATACAGTTAACTGAGCTGGTTGCTATGGGCAACCACTTGTTTGGTAGTAGGTTTTACTCCACCACACACAGAGGTCGCTGCTTATAATCGCTAGATTGCGTATGACGGTACATAGGGGGCTCTTCCATTCCACCCAGCGCTGCCGGAGGATGCACATAGTTTATAACGTTGCAAAAAGGGGCCTTGTGACTTTTTTTTGCACCATATTTGTACCCGCCTGCACTGGCAGAAAAAGCGCCCCCCCCCCCCAAAAAAAAAAAATCCAATAAATGTGGCAAAAAAGGACAAGGATAGGACTGTTCTATTAGGGGGCAGCTGTTCCGTTCCGCAAAATACGGAATGTACACGGACGTCATCCGTATTTTTTACGGACCGCAAAATACATACGGTTGTGTGCATGAGCCCAAAGGCCTCCTGCCCATGACCGTATGTCTTTTTCAGCGTTCTGCAGGCCGTTATTTTCTGGACCGCAAAACGCACCACGGTCGTTCTCTCTCTCTCTCTCTCTCTCTCTCAAGTCTATAGTGGCGCAGCAAATATTCTTTTCCCAATCTTTTAAAGGGGCAGCACTCAATTTTCCCGCTTCTGAGGGGGTGTCACTATCTTTTTCACAATGATGGCGCAGTAGAAATAACAAGAAAGCGCTCAGGCGGCTATTTTAAGTTCAATTGGAAAGTCAATTCACTGACAGCAAGCAGTTTTAGTGACACAAAAATAAGCTTTTTCGCACTTTTGACACAGCTATTTAATAGTAGGGATCTTGTATAGTATGCCCAAGCAATTTGTAATCCACAGAAACACTTTTGCAGCTCAATAAAGATGTTTACAGTTTCCACAGTATTAAAGCACATGTACAGTCTCAAGTAAACAAGTGGGGCTTATTCTCATAAAGTGCAGATGATTTTGATCCTGTTCGTGACGCCAAAATGTATGCAGCGGACCAGACGGCAGGGGCAACACGTGAGGCGCCGGTGGGGGTAGTCGTTCATTTACTCGCGGTTAGCAGAGCCTCCCTGGGTCGGCGTGCAGTGATGAGGAAGACAGCACTAAATCCTCCGGAGCACGCTCTATTACAGGGAACACCAGCCAGATTAAAGTTGAGGTGCCCTTGATGGTATAAGTGTTTAAGGTGCTTTGGTGGCTGGGCCCCTGTGTTCGTGACGCCAGCACCGTAAGGTGCAAATGTTGAGAGTAGTAGAAAGGATGAGGAGTCAGTTGTAGTAGAAAACAGTTGAACATTTACTGAATCAATCGTATCAGGACAGTTGGTACAGTTCATTTGTATATTAAAGGCAATAATCCAGATGTTGGTTTAACTGTCATTCCTTATAACAAGTCTGGCAATTGTCAGTTGAGGAGTTCTCTAATGCTGTTACTTTACAGGCAAAGACTGGGTAATTTGCACTAAGTCCCCTTTCTAGCACTCAGGTACTGAATATAAGGGTTTCCTTACTTCATATCGAGCAATCCAATAAGGGCGGTTCTCCCTTGTGGCAGGCAAACTCTCTGCTACATTATTTGATGCAGGATGCTCTCCTGAAGTATTCAGGTCCACTATGTCCCAGAAGGTGTTTAGTGGAAAAAAGGACAATTCTGCGCACTAATTATCCAGTTGTGTCCAGGTACCTTTAAGTTCTACCTGCTCACTGGTGCTGGTGAAGTTCCTTGGCTAGACTCAGCTCTAATCTTCACTAGACTTTCTTTATATTCATACTTAGACTTACTGTCTTGTGCTGGGCTGCAGTAAATTCTTGGTTTGTCCTCTCCAGGCTTGATCAGGGCCCAGAGCAAAGAAAGGCAGCTACATTTTGGACTGAGCCTGCTTTTCTCCTCCATTAACTTCCTTCTACTTCCTCTTACTCTCTCACTCTCCTCTAAGTCAGCAAACCCCTAGCTATATATAGTATGTGGCCCCAGCACCACCTAGGGGCGACTAAATGTAGTGACATTGCCAGCCTGATACTGGGGAAATACAACACATTAAATAAGACAGTTAGCAGCAAAAGTTTAAAGTGCCCACATATAGCACATAGTGGGACACTGCAATTACATCTACGGCCATCTTGTGAGTGATGCCACACATTGTGACTTATGTGGGCAAAAAATGCAGCTGTTTGGCAATAGGGTCTTTACCGGTAAAGCATGTTAAACTCCTGTAAAAACCATGGAGTCAAGCATTGCTTTGCAAACCTACATATTGGCTTTTGATCGCTTCTCAACCAAATCAGTAGCAACTTGTTTCGGCCACTTTCAGGTGTCAATGAATCACGGATGTGTGTTGTTTGTGTCTCCACCGGCAGCACACGTACTCAATGGGGCATATTTACTAAGGGACTTTCACTTTTTTAACCAGTCGTGGGACAATATTTAGTCAGTTAAAAGAAACGGGAATGTGAGTGTGTGGGGGCAGGACCCCGGCAAATTTACTAACGTTTACTAATTGCCAGTGGCTGCCGTAGTTTTTACGCCAGGCACAAGGACTGCCATAGATGCGCCTAATTTATGACAAAGCGCACGCCTCGCCATAAATTAGACTAATCTAATGGGAAACTAAGACCGGACTTAAAAATCCGGTCTTAGTAAATGTGCTCCACTGACTTTAAAGGGGTTGTACATGCTTGACAAAGGGGGCGGACCCCCGAAACGTACGGACGTGCTTGCTGGGCACCATGTGCGCTGAATCCTGGATGTGACTTAATTTGCACACCGGACTTGATGGAAAGTGTGATATGAAATATTGGATATATGCACGAAGGGTACACACCATGCCAGTAGGGGTGTTTGCGCTGTGCGGTGTGTGTATAATCGTAGGTCCCGGGGGTACTTGGCTTGGAAGCATTGAAAACGCTGCCACTTATGACCTGATGAAAGAGTTAACTGTCAACCGATAACATTTTACAACACAGGCGCTGACATCGGGATAATACAAGGGTCACAACAAGATTAGGGAATAGACATTGCCAAAGGTCACTTAAGTTTCATGCACACTACCGGATGTATTTAGCGGTCCGCAAAAACGGATCTGCAAAAAATATGGATGACGTCCGTGTGCATGCCGTATTTTGCAGGAACGGAACAGCTGGCCCCTAATAGAACATTCCTATCCCTGTCCGTAATGTGGACAATAATAGGACAAGTTCTATTTTTTTTTTGCGAAACGGAATGCACACGGAGTAACTTCAGTTTTTTTGCGGACCCATTGAAATGAATGGTTCCGTATACGGTCCGCAAAACAAACGGAACAGACATTTGTGTGCATGAGGTCTTAGACGTGTAAATTTGATTGATGGCCAAACCCGCCTGAGGATAAGGCCTCATGCACACGGCCGTTGTTTTGGTCCGCATCCGAGGCGCAGTTTTTGCGGCTCGGATGCGGACCCATTACCCGGAAATGGGGCCGTAAAAAAGATGCGGACTGCACTTCGTGTGCTGTCCGCATCCTTTGCTCCGTTCCATGGTCCGCAAAAAAATATAACCTGTCCTATTCTTGTCCGTTTTGCGGACAAGAATAGGCAGTTATATTAATGGCTGTCCATGCCGTTCCGCAAATTGTGGAACGCACACGGATGCCATCCCTGTTATGTGGATCCGTAATTTGCGGACCGCAAAACACACAACGGTCGTGTGCATGTAGCCTAATTCTCGGCTCATGTGACCATGATGTGTAGTTGGAGCTTCTTTATAATTTCATATTCATACATTTAGTTATTACTTATATAGTGCAAACATGTTCTAATCGTACAGATTTCAGTGCGGAAACGCTGTGGATTTGCCGCAGATTTTACTCTCTGCATTCCAAAGGGAGAAATCCGCAGCAGATATCCACAAACTGACAGATTCACAATTCACCTGCAGGTTTCACTCTCTGCAACATGTAGATGGCGGTTTTTTAAATCTCATCCACCCGCAATTCCAGTGTGAAAAATCTTCAGCATTTACGCTACGTGTGGCCGTACCCTCATTACTCGCCACTTTCCCTGTCCCCTGTGTGGTTTACAATCTAATTTACCTGTACATGATTTCCAGAGCTAGTTCCATAGGAATTATGGGGGAGATTTATCATGTAATTTGCGTTAAAAAGTCTCAAAAAATGCATGTTTGCAACTTTTTAAATGCAACTTAAAAAAATCAAAAGAAACAGTTGCAAGTGCCACTTTTCCGAAAGGGTTGTGGCCAGCCACAGTGACAATGAAGCCAGCTCAGAGGGGGTGCGTCTTGTCATAAATTAGGTACATCCTCCAGCAACAGCGGACATCAAGACCAGTGCAATCTGCCCAATTATTCATCACTACTTCTAAAGTCATAGGGGCACATTTAACAAGCTTGCCTGTTTTAGTTAGGCTACTTTCACACCAGCGATTTTACTGGATCCAGCAGGGTTCAGCAAAAACGCTTCCGTTACTGATAATACAACCGTCTGCATCCGTTATGAATGGATCCGGTTGTATTATCTGTAACATAGCCAATACGGATCCGTCATGAACTCCATTGAAAGTCAATGGGGGACGGATCCGTTTTCTATTGTGTCAGAGAAAACGGATCCGTCCCCATTGACTTACATTGCGGGTCATGACTGATCCGTCTTTGTGGGTCATGCTGCGCTTTGCTCTCCGGTATGAGAACGGAATGTATTTTGGAGCACTCTGTTCTGTATAGTTACGTTTTGTCCCCATTGACAATGAATGGGGACAAAATGAAAGCGTTTTTTTTTTTCCGGTATTGAGCCCCTATGACGGATCTCAATACCGGAAAATAAAAACGCTAGTGGGAATGAAGCCTTAGACAGGCATATTTGCTTCACTTTATCAAAATTCTCACAGCACTTCATGAATTAGACTAGTCATATTGGCATTAGTCTGACCTCTAGTGGTTCTTTATCAGTATGACTGGTTCATATTCACTAGGACTGGTCTAATTAGTATGCACATGAAAATGTTGCAAATATGCGCACATCTCTATGACTTTTTAGGCAAAATGTGGCGCAATTCACCACTCAAAACAGGTGCAGAAAAGTATGCTAGCCCCAGAGTGGAGTAGAAATTAGACCGTTTTTGAGACTAAGGGCTCATGCACATGAACGTATTTTCTTTCCATGTCCGTTCTGTTTTATTTTATTTTTTTACGGACCGTATGCGGAACCATTCATTTCAATGGGTCCGCAAAAAAAACTGAAGTTATTTTGTGTGCATTCTGCATCCGTATTTCCGTTCCACTAAGAAATAGAACATGTCCTATTATTGTCCATATTACAAGGATTGGACTGTTCTATTAGAGACCAGTTGTTCCGTTCCGCAAAATACGGAATGCACACGAATGTTATCCGTATTTTTTGCGGATCTGTTTTTTGCGGACCGGAAAATACATACGGTTGTGTGCATGAGCCGTAAAACAGGGGCAAAAAAAGGCACAGCAACATAAATGCCTAAAAAAATAGGTGCAAAAGGTAGAAAACTTCTGAATTAGGCCGAGTTCACACGAACGTGTGTGACCCGTGCCTGTGCTGCGGGCCGCAATGCACGATCGCCGGCCGTGGGTCAGCCGCATCGTATCGCGGACCCATTCATATACGGAAAGCAAAAAACGGAACGGAAACAGAAAAAAAAAAAGTTCATGTGCAAGAGGCCTCAGTGTTAGATCAGTGATTGGGAGCCAAAACCAGAGGTGGAGGCTACACAGACATAAGGGAAAGATCTGCACCTGCTTTTGGCTCCCAATCACTGATGGAAATCACTGAACAAGCACTGATGTGTGACCATCCACAGCTGAGAAGGACAGACTTGGAAATGCCCTGATGCTGTATTACTCACTGTATGGCTAATTGTTGGAACTTCTGAATAGGTAGTGGGACATTTATTCTTCTGTCACATCTAAGCCTGCGATGGACAGGAACAAAGTATCTGCGCCAGCAAGTGCAGACTGGGCTCATCACAGTATGGGGAGTACGGTAAGTGCACATGTAGCATGATTAAACCACCTATAGGTGGCACTAGAAAGTCCGTTTCCTGTTTTGTATGAATGTACACCAATAATTTGCTGTCTTTCTTGTTTTAGCCTTGGTACATTTTTGTTCTTACGAATTCTCCGAGAAGGCCATGACAGGAGATTCAATAAAGTGCGAGATAATCCAGGAATGTTTTTGGTGTACTGGACAGTGCAAGGTGAGTTGCTGCATGACGTAGATGTATGACGTATTGTAGATATGTTTTGGCCTCAGCCTTTTAATGACTTTCTTGACTGAACTTTGTGACAACACGTTTTCTCCATATTCCTCATATGATGCATATACTGTAGAGGGGTCCTGCGCTTGCTCCCCTCCCAGCCCCATAAATCTACTGCTAAGATCATCTCTTCCTCTTGAGGAACTAAGGTCATTTATTGAAATATTCCTATATTAGCCCTATTTCAGGTGCAGTTTGTGACGCAACGGTTATTTGCGCCGCAGTCTGCGACTTCTCCCTGCTCATGCAGGGTCTAAAATAGTGGGCGGGACGGCAGGCCCGCCTCATTTACTATTTTCTACGCCTGCCTCATGCGTAGCAAAAGGTCTAAGGCCTCTTTCACACGGGCGTCATATTTTTGGCCCGGATAAGATGAGGGTGCGTTGCGGGAAAATGTGCGATTTTTCCGCACGAGTGCAAAACATTGTAATACGTTTTGCATGCGCGTGAGATAAATCAGCATGTTTGGCACAAAAACTCGAACTTCACAGAAGTTCGGGTTTGGGTTAGGTGTTGTGTAGATTTTATAATTTTCCCTTATAACATGGTTATAAGGGAAAATAATAGCATTCTTAATACAGAATGCATAGTAAAATAGCGCTGGAGGGGTTAAAAATAAATAAATAATAATTTAACTCACCTTAATCCACTTGTTCGCGCAGCCGGCTTCTCTTCTGCCTTCATCTTTGAGGAATTGGACCTTTTGATGACGTCGCTGCGCTCATCACATGGTCCATCACATGATCTTTTACCATGGTGATGGATCATGTGACTGACCATGTGATGAGCGCAGTGACGTCACCACAGGTCCTTTTTCTGCACAGCAAAGAAGAAGACAGAAGAGATGCCGGCTGCGCGAACAAGTGGATTAAGGTGAGTTTAATTATTTATTTATTTTAACCCCTCCAGCCCTATTGTACTATGCATTCTGTATTCAGAATGCTATTATTTTCCCTTATAACCATGTTATAAGGGAAAATAATAATGATCGGGTCTCCATCCCGATCGTCTCCTAGCAACCGCGCGTGAAAATCGCACCGCATCCGCGCTTGCTTGCGATTTTCACGCAACCCCATTCACTTCTATGGGGCCTGCGTTGCGTGGAAAACGCACAAAGAGGAGCATGCTGTCATTTTCACGCAACGCACAAGTGATGCGTCAAAATCACCGCTCATGTGCACAGCCCCATAGAAATGAATGGGTCCGGATTCAGTGCGGTTGCAATGCGTTCACCTCACGCATTGCACCCGTGCGGAAATCTCGCCCGTGTGAAAGGGGCCTAAGGCCTCTTTCACACCAGCGTGACGAATTGGCTCCGGATGCGTTCAGGGTGCATTCAGTGAAACTCGCACCATTTTGCAAGTAAGTTCAGTCAGTCTTGTCTGCGATTGCGTTCAGTTTTTTCAGCACGGGTGCAATGCGTTTTTCACGTGCGTGATAAAAAAACTGAAGGTTTACAAACAACATCTCTTAGCATCTTCACTTGCTTGCAGACGCAATGCATTTTTCGCTGAAGCCCCATTCACTTCTATAAGGCCAGGGCTGCGTGAAAAACGCAGACTATAGAACATGCTGCGTTTTTCATGCAACGCGGAACTGATGCATGAAAAAAAAATGCTCATGTACACAAACCCATTGAAATGAATGGGTCAGGATTCAGTGCGGGTGCTATGCGTTCACGTCACGCATTGCGCCCGCGTGGAAAACTCACTTATGTGAAAGGGGCCTTACACTTAAGACTGGCGCTGGATGTGCCGAACTTATGGAGAGGTACTCTGCGCCTCTTCATTACTTCGCCGGAACCACCACCAGCGATGGGGTTTATTAAGACCGGCATCTAAAACGCCGGTCTTAATAAATGTGCCCCCAAATGTCTCTGTTGTCCTGGCAGTGGGGTTCCCATCATCTACTCCTGGCTGGGAACGTCTTCATTTTGAGGAAATACATTACAAGTGAGCAGGAGAAAGTTGCGTCTGTATTCAGGTCTACGGGTAGCTTTACATATATTGCATTTTCTCGCCCAATTTGTCACTCTTCTACTGTATTTTGCCATTTCACTTCATTTTTTTCTTTTGAAACCTTTCAGACCAGCCTCTAATTACAGCCCTGAGAGAGAAGATTTAGGCCTCTTTCACACAACCGGTTTTTTTTATTCGTTTTACGGGCCGTATACGGAACCATTCATTTCAATGGTTCCGCAAAAAAAATGGAAGGTACTCCGTATGCATTCCATTTCCGTTGAAAGATAGAACATGTCCTATTATTGGCCGCAAATCACGTTCCGTGGGTCCACCAAAAAAACGGAACACATACGGAAATGCATCCGTATGTCTTCCGTATCCGTTCCATTTTTGCGGAACCATCTATTGAAAATTTTATGCCCAGACCAATTTTTTCTATGTAATTACTGTATATGCCATACGGAAAAACGGAAACAAAAAATGGAACAACGGATCTGTGAAAAACGGACTGCAAAACGGACCTGAAAAAGCCATACGGTCGTGTGAAAGAGGACTTAAGGGGACACTTTTTTTACACTCAATATTCGTACAATTTTTTTTTTTACATTTTTCACAGTTTTTATTTATAATTTCGGCAGTACTGTGCCACTGAAAATTAAGTGCAAAGGAGGACATTTATCAAGAGTGGCATATTGTACACCAGTCTCAATCCCCCCTGTGTTGTTGGAGGATGGGCCAAATGTATGCACAGATACCTCTCATATATTCGGCTTATCTTCTGTTCGTGCCGTGTGATACTCTTAAATCTACGGCAGCCTCGTAGCTCCTCGATCTTTGTGTATCCCAGTGGTGGTGGCTGACATTGGGGTCTGAACTAGTAGAATCACTATGTTGAATCATGAGGACATAAGGAGTTTTCTTTAGTGTCCAGTATCAGATAAGTCCTTTTTATTCTTCCCCAGGCATATGGATATTTGTAACATTACTTCCATCTTTAATGTTAAACCTTGAGAGAAGAAACAAGCCCCTGGGGCTGACGGACTACTTGGGCTGGACTTTGTGGGCTGTTGGATTCCTCATACAAGCAGTTGCAGATCAGCAGAAGTGGAGTTTTAAAGCTGACCCCGATAATACAGTGAGTGTTCTGTACTCCTGCTTCCATTTGCCACATTTCCCGGATCGGCTGTTTGAACCATCTGCATCATAATGATTAGTGTTGAGTGAATAGAACCTGACAAAGTGGAATTTGATTTGAATTTCAGGGAAAATTCGATTCACCGCGAAGCCAAATTTCCTTGAGCTTTGTGGTAATTAGGGATGAGCGAATCTACTTTGGATGAAACATCCGAAGTCGATTCGCATAATACTTCGTTTGAATACTGTACGGAGCGAGCGCTCCGTACAGTATTAGAATGTATTGGCTCCTATGAGCCAAAGTTATTACTTTGCGAAGTCTCGCAAGACTTTGCATAATAACTTCATAAATCAATTTCTACTGTAAAGACTGCTGGAATGGCCTGTGGAGTTTCTAGGGTGTTACAATGCGACTGAAACAAATAGCAATGATGGAAAAGTCATTCCAGCCATAGAGAGAGAGAGAGAGACTGCTCCCCTGTCTGTGATACACAGATTATCATATCATAAGTCATATATGGCATGATCCATGGACCCAGAGGAACATAATGGGAGAATTGTACTAACCCTTGAAGGGCGAGATATAGTTTTTAATGGTACCATTTAGGGTTAGGCCAAGTTCACACTTCAGTTAGTTATTTCCATCAGTTAGGCTTCTTGCACACGACCGTAATCGGATCCGCAAAAAATACAGATGACGTCCATGTGCATTCAGTTTTTTGCGGAACAGAACAGCTAGCCCCTAATAGAACAGTACTATCCTTGTTCTATCTTTGAACGGAATGGAAATATGGAAACAGAAGGCATATGGACTACCTTCTGTTTTTTTTTGCGGATCCATTGAAATGAATGGTTCCGTATACGAAACGCAAAAAAAGCCCGGAAAGTAAACGGGAAAAAAAACACGTTTGTGTGCAAGAGACCAGTAGTGAAGCCTCCTCAGACATCAGGTGTAATGGAAAGATCTGTACCTGTTCTGTGTTTTTCACCCGCACCTGGTTTTGCCTCAAAATAACTGACGTGGGAACTCAGCCTCGCATATGATTTTTGAGCTAAAAGTCCTGCACAGGCGGGCACAGGCAGGAGCCGCTCAGCTAATCCTGGCATGGCACATGGTTACAGAGTACCCATGTGCTATGCCAGCATTTAGTAAACCTCGGGGGCATAGGCAGGAGCAGCAATGTGCGCTCCTGCCCGTACTCAGTTTGCTGCGGCCCCATTGATACAATGTAGAGTCCGTACACCGCTGACGAGTCAGCCTATGTGCCAGAATTGTGAATTTAAAGCGTGGTTGAAATCAGGGCTATAGGTGGATATTTCTATAGTAAAAAGTGAAAATCAGTTAATAAAGTATATTAGAAAAATCATTTTATTGCATTTGGGAAGTTGAATAAAAGTTTAGTTACTCTTTTTTTTTTTTTAAAGCATACCTATCTTTATAGGTAGCAGTGCATGTGAATATATGACTTGCAACTTCCTTACCTTCTAGCAGCCTGTAGTTTCCCTTTAAGGACTCCTTCACATGCTACACATTTTGTTGCAGAAATTTCGGTGACTGAATCAGTTCCCTTCACATGAATGGAGCTTGCAGAAAGCCATGTGCTTGCTGCCCCATTCAGATGAATGGAACTGATTTTCAGTCGCAGAACTTTCTGCAACAAAATCCACAACGTGTGAAGGCGTCCTAAAACTTCCTCCATTTGGAGTAAAAATGGTACTTACTAGATAGAGGGAAGGGGAGGCTGCAGCAGTATCTGCCCCTCAGTGCGGGAATCGGGCTATGAGAGAGAATCGTGGTTCAGTCTCAGTGCCTCCGCATGAGAGACTGGAGAAGGGGGTCCGACAGAGAGCGACCGACACATTCAGACTCCTCGAACTGGGGTTTCTGGACCTCTGTCCTAATGATCTGTAGGGTACCAGCTGTGGGCCCACAGCAATCAAACATTTATTCTAAGGTGATAAACGTCCATTGTGGGACAACCCATTTACATTGGTTATTTAGACAGTCAGAGTTGCACATGAGGAATGGTTAGCTGACCTTTAGGAGCTTACATATATTTAAGGGATCGAATTATCAAGAGGACCCCAGTCCATATGCCCTATTAGGGGAGGGTGTCTCCCACTCACTATACCTTTGTTAGCCATTGCAAAGAACCTCCAACTATGAAGGGCTCCAGCTGTGGGCAACATCTAAAAGTTCATGCATGGCCAGACAAAACTACCACTGGCGATATTCGCTTCTTACTAGAGCAGTGTTCCTCAACTCCAGTCCTCAGGACCGACCTGTTGGTCATGTTTTAGGGATTTCCTTAGTATTGAGCAGGTGATATAATCAGTGTCCATGCATCAGGACTTACCATGGGTATTCATTCTCATATCCTGACCGGCAGGTGGGTCCTGAGGCCTGAAGTTGAGGAACACTGGACTGGAGGACCAAAGAGCCAGATCCGCAGCAATGAATTGGTGTCTGTGACTTCTTATAGAGAAGGGGTTGTCTTAGTTAGACAGCCCCTTCAACAGTGCACACAATATACTATATTAGACCAATCAAATTCTCATGCATAATTATATACTATGTGGCCACATTCAGAAGAAAATGGCTAGGCCCAGTGGCAAGATACTGTATATTAATTAATATCTGTTCAGCCTTTAATCTGTCACTGAAGTAACACGGTATCTTCTCTAATTTCTCAGGGTAAATTTATCCAAAGTGGTCTGTGGGCGTACAGCCGGCATCCAAACTACCTGGGAGAGATCCTGCAGTGGAGCGGACTCTTCATTTCTGCCTCGTCCGTGCTCAGTGGTTACCAGTACCTGAGCGTCATATCCCCAATATTTGTGTGGTTCCTGCTCAATTACGTCAGTGGGATTCCCATTCTTGAGAGGCAGGCAATGAAAAGATGGGGAGAGGACCCAGAATATAAGAGCTACATCCAGCAGACACCTGTACTCTGGCCATTCAAACTCTAACTTCTGCCTCCAGAGGAGATGAAGATATTGTTAGTGTACACGGTTTATACACTGACTGATGAAACTTTTCTGGGAGACTCTTCCCTTCATTACTGTATAATATTTCATCTGCTTTTCTTTTTTGTTTTATTTTCCAAAAGTAAGCAAAACTTTAAATAAAGTTATTAAAGAATAAGTTCTGATCTTTACCTTGACAATCATAGCAACCCACAGATGCATTGCACTTTTGGACCGAACAGAATGACATTTCAGCAGATGAATCTTACCAGGAATGACAGAAATAATATAATCTGTGACCAGTAGCATGCCCGCCCCCTTCTGAGTTTTCATTTGTTCAGTTACTTAAGGCCGAATGCACACGGCCTGGCATCCTGTTGAGAGCAGGAGCGCACGGCGTCATTGGTTGCTATGACGCCGTGCGCTTCATGCCGCCGCCGCTGCACTACAGTAATGCACTATACGAGTGTATTACTGTAGTGCAGCGGTGGCATGAAGCGCACAACGTCATGGCAACCAATGACGCCGTGCGCTCCTGCTCTCAACAGGATGCCAGGCCGCGATACCACGGACCACTCTCGGCATTCGGCCTAAAGGGGTTATCCAGGTGTTTAATATTGATGACCTATCCTTAACAGAGGTCATCAATATTACATTAGCGGGGATCCAACTCCCGACATTCCTGCCAATCAGCTGTTCGAGGGAACGCCACGGCCTCCTCACAACTTACTAAGCACGGCACCGTCCGTTGGCTAGTGGCTGTGCTTGGTATTGTAGCTCAGGCCTATTTTCTTCTTTACTCCCTGCCTTTCCGGAGAGTTTTTTTTTTTTTCTGTTCACAAAGCTGTATGATTGCTTGTTTTCCAAATTCCAATTGGTGTTGAAATGGAAAAAAAAATGCAATTGTGCCATAGTTTTATGGGTATTTTTTTATATTTTTTTTACAACACTCCATATGCAGTAAAACTGACCTGCTGGTCAGTACAACCAGCAGAATGAAGCAATACCACATTTATGTAGTTTTTCTTGTGTTTTAATACTGAAAAAAAAAAAATAATCTTTGCATCTCCATATTCTGATCCCCATTGGAGTGTGTATGACTTTTTGATAACTTTTTATTCATTTTTTTTTTGGGAGGTGAAGTAAATTCGCAAATCGGCTATTTAGATTTTTTTTATTTTATTCTGTTAGTGCATTCACAGTACGGGATAAATACGTCTATTAGGGATGAGCGAATCGACTTTGAATGAGCCAAAGTTATTGCACTATAAGACGCACTCCCCCCCCCCCCCACCCCCAAAAGTGGGGGCGAAGGCTGCCATTTTTACACTGATTGACCGCAAGCTGCACAGCGCGGCTGGCATGTGTATCAGCGAGGAGGGAGGAAGGGCTGGGGGCCGGCATTTAGTTTTGTAATGGCAGCGGGGCCCAGTGCAGTCATTGTATTCCATTGCCCCGCTCACTGTACTAATGGTATCTACTGTACCTGCAGGAAGGCAATGGTTAACTATAGATATGTTCGATCCAGCACTGAGCAGCCTGTACTTGCGATCATGGCCAAAGGTTTTGAGAATGACACAAATATTAGTTTTCACAAAGTTTGCTGCTAAACTGCTTTTAGATCTTTGTTTCAGTTGTTTCTGTGATGTAGTGAAATATAATTACACGCACTTTATACGTTTCAAAGGCTTTTATCGACAATTACATGACATTTATGCAAAGAGTCAGTATTTGCAGTGTTGGCCCTTCTTTTTCAGGACCTCTGCAATTCGACTGGGCATGCTCTCAATCAACTTCTGGGCCAATTCCTGACTGATAGCAACCCATTCTTTCATAATCACTTCTTGGAGTTTGTCAGAATTAGTGGGTTTTTGTGTGTCCACCCGCCTCTTGTGGATTGACCACAAGTTCTCAATGGGATTAACCACTTCCCCTCTGGGCCATTTGCCCCCTTCCTGACCAGGCCTAATTTTGCAAAACTGACATATCTCACTTTATGTAGTAATAACTTTGGAACGCCTTTATTTATCCAAGTCATTCAGAGATTGTTTTCTCGTGACACATTGTACTTCATGATAGTCATAAATTTGAGTCAAAATATTTCACCTTTATTTATGAAAAAATCCCAAATTTACCCAAAAATTAAAAAAATTCGTAATTTTCTAAATTTCAATTTCTCTGCTTTTAAAACAGAAAGTGATACCTCCATAAAATATTTATTACTTAACATTCCCTATATGTCTACTTTATGTTGGCATCATTTTGGAAATGTCATTTTATTTTTTTAGGACGTTAGAAGGCTTAGAAGTTTAGAAGCAATTCTTCAAGTTTTTAAGAAAATTGCCAAAACCCACCTTTTAAGGACCAGTTCAGGTCTGAAGTCACTTTGTGGGGCCTACATAGTGGATACCCCCATAAATGACCCCATTGTAGAAACTACACCCCTCAAGGTATTCAAAACCGATTTTACAAACTTTGTTAACCCTTTTATGCGTTCCACAAGGAAAATGGAGATCAAATTTTTAAATTTCACTTTTTTGGCAGATTTTCCATTTTAATCCAATTTTTTTCTTTAACACATCGATGGTTAACAGCCAAACAAAACTCAATATTTATTACCCAGATTCTGCGGTTTACAGAAACACCCCACATGTGGTCATAAACTGCTGTATGGGCACACGGCAGGGCGCAGAAGAAAAGGAACTCCGCATGGTTTTTAGATGCCATGTCCCATTTGAAGCCCCCTGATGCACCCTTACAGTAGAAACTCCCAAGAAGTGACCCCATTTTGGAAACTAGGGGATAAGGTGCCAGTTTTATTAGTACTATTTTTGGGTACATAGGATTTTTTGATCATTCATTATAACACTTTATGGGGCAAGGTGACCAAAAAATTGGTTGTTTTAGCACAGTTTCTATTTATTTATTTTTACAGCGTTCATCTGAGGGGTTCATTAAAGTGACATTTTTATAGAGCAGATTGTTACGGACGTGGCGATACCTAATATGTATACTTTTTCTGATTTATTAAAGTTTTACACAATAATAGCATTTTTGAAACAAAAAAATTATGTTTTAATGTGTCCATGTTCTGAGAGCTATAGTTTTTTTATTTTTTGAGAGATTTTCTTATGTAGGGGCTCATTTTTTGCAGGATGAGGTGACGGTTTTATTGGTACCATTTTGTGGGACATACACGTTTTTGATCACTTGGTGTTGCACCTTTTGTGATGCAAGGTGACAAAAATTGCTTGTTTTGACACAGGTTTTTTTTTTTTTTTTTTTTTACGGTGTTCACCCGAGGGGTTAGGTCATGTGATATTTTTATAGAGCTGGTTTTTACGGACGCGGCAATACCAAATATGTCTATTTTATTTTATTTTTTCTATTTTTACTTTTTTTTTTACATGTGAAACTTTTTTTTTTTTTTTTCAACCCTTTATTTTTTTTTTTTTTTTTTACACTTTTCGTCCCCCATAAGGTCATACAAGACCTCTGGGGGACATTTGCTTCACTTTTTCTTTTTTTTTTTTACTGTTGATTTCTCCTGTAACAGGGTCTGACATAGTAGCCCCAGTTACAGAAGAAATGCACCCCCCAGAGAGGCTGTACAGCATAATTCTGCGCTGTACAGCCTCCGTGCAGGGCTGATCGAGGTCTGTGAAAGACCTCACACAGCTCCTGCACTCTCCGGTCCCGGCGGTCACATGACCGCCGGGCCGGAACAGGAAGCGCACAGCGCTTCCTGCTCTGCATACACAGCGATCCAGAAGGCAGGGACACCTGGGCACTGTCCCTGCCTTTTCTTTGGGTTGCCCTGCTGTCACTGACAGCGGGCAACCCGATCAGCAGCTGCACGATTAGCGTGCAGCTGCGATCTCTGAAAGGACGTTTTAAAACGTGCTTTCAGAAATAGAGGTCCACCCATAGGACGTTTATATCCTATGGGCGGACGTAAAGTGGTTAAGATCTGGGGAGTTTCCAGGCCATGGACCCAAAATGTCAACATTTTGGTCCCCGAGCCACTTAGTTATCACTTTTGCCTTATGGCACGGTGCTCCATCTTGCTGGAAAATGCATTGTTCTTCACCAAACTGTTGTTGGATTGTTGGAAGAAGTTGCTGTTGGAGAGTGTTTTGGTACCATTCTTTATTCATGGCTGTGTTTTTGGGCATAATTGTGAGTGAGCCCACTCCCTTGGATGAGAAGCAACCCCACACATGAATTATCTCAGGATGCTTTACTGTTGGCATGACACAGGACTGATGGTAGCGCTCACCTTTTCTTCTCCGGACAAGCCTTTTTCCAGATGCCCCAAACAATCGGAAAGAGGCTTCATCAGAGAATATGACTTTGCCCCAGTCCTTAGCAGTCCATTCACCATACTTTCTGCAGAAGATCAATCTGTCCCTGATGTTTTTTTTTGGAGAGAAGTGGCTTCTTTGCTGCCCTTCTTGACACCAGGCCATCTTCCAAAAGTCTTCGCCTCACTGTGCGTGCAGATGCGCTCACACCTGCCTGCTGCCATTCCTGAGCAAGCTCTGCACTGGTGGCACTCCGATCCCGCAGCTGAATCCTCTTTAGGAGACGATCCTGGCGCTTGCTGGACTTTCTTGTATGCCCTGAAGCCTTCTTAACAAGAATTGAACCTCTTTCCTTGAAGTTCTTGATGATCCTATAAATTGTTGATTGAGGTGCAATCTTAGTAGCCACAATATCCTTGCCTGTGAAGCCATTTTTATGCAATGCAATGATGGCCGCACACGATTCTTTGCAGGTCACCATGGTTAACAATGTAAGAACAATGATTTCAAGCATCACCCTCCTTTTAACATGTCAAGTCTGCCATTTTAACCCAATCAGCCTGACATAATGATCTCCAGCCTTGTGCTCGTCAACATTCTCACCTGAGTTAACAAGACGATTACTGAAATGATCTCAGCAGGTCCTTTAATGACTGCAATGAAATGCAGTGGAAAGGTTTTTTGGGGATTAAGTTAATTTTCATGGCAAAGAAGGACTATGCAATTCATCTGATCACTCTTCATAACATTCTGGAGTATATGCAAATTGCTATTATAAAAACTTAAGCAGCAACCTTTCCAATTTCCAATATTTATGTAATTCTCAAAACTTTTGGCCACGACTGTAGGTGTCTGCTGTGTGAAACAGCAGAAACACAGTGGCTATAGCACCCATTCCACAGTGGACGCCTTTAAAGACCCGCTTTGCATTGTACATGTACAGTCGTGGCCAAAAGTTTTGTAAATATACTGATTTCTCAAGCGGTGCTTTACTATTGGAGCGATTAAATGTTTTTTTTGTGTGGTTGTGAAAATAAGAAAAGAGATAACAAGCAAAGCCTTGGAGGTTGTGTGATGTGCCTATATACCAAGTTACGCTTGTGAGTACAACTATGTGAATACGATCTGTTGTTTCTGCAGTGTCATTGAGCTTATCTCACATCCATATAATGAATCTTAACGGCATATTATCTTTTCATCTTCTGTGAACACAATATATAACAGTTATATGACATCCAAACATGAAGTCACTGTAAATGATTTTGTCTTTAACACACAAACATATGAGCTGTATTAAGGTTATTGGCAGGTCTAGCTGAATAAACATATAAGCTATATGAGCAACCTAGGACAGGTCTTAGCTGGCCAGCTACACTCCCACAAAAATTGCCTATAATTGTTCTTAGTGGTAGGACTTGAACATGAATTTGAGGAATTTTCCATCAGGTTCTCAACTTCCAAGTGTCTTTTATCACTTTCAAGTAGAACAAATAACTTCTGTATAGGACGTTCCAACTTGAGTGGAGTAGTGAGACGTTTTCCTTTTTTGTCAAGTTTTGAGTGTCCTATTTGTAACAACACTCTTCTTACTAGTTTGTCTTCATCCTTTTGAACTTCTAGAACTGCTAGGTAAATCTTCTTATTTCACTAACACTATGTCACCAACTTCAAGTGAATGGGTCCGCATCCGTGATGCGGGGTGCACACGGCCGGCGGCCGTGGATTGCCGACCCGCTGTTTGCTGGCCACAATATGGCCACGGCCGCCCAACAGCCGCGTGCATGAGGCCTCACATTTTTTTGATGATCGTGGTAAGAGTTATAATAGATGCAAATGACGAATAAAGAGTGGGGATACAAAGAGACTAGAAAATTACTTCTGAAAATGTGGGCTATCACTAGAGGATGGTTGGGGGTAAAGGGATCACTTAGATTCACGCCTCTTTGGCAGAATAAGCACCTACAGACCTTAGATGGGATAGCAACCGATCAATTCTGGCAAAAGAATGGGATTGTATATGTGTCTCAAGTTGTTAAGAATAAAGAAATTAAGACGTTTGCGGAACTATCACACAGTGTACAGAACCTCTCATGGTTTAGGTATTTTCAGCTTCGCTCGGCACTTTCTAGTTTGCACGATAAATCACTATTCGAAATAGATACTTTGTCACCACTAAATGAATGGTTAGGAAAGATATCACCAGGAAGGAAGATTTCAAATACACTGCGTGCAGAATTATTAGGCAAATGAGTATTTTGACCACACCATCCTCTTTATGCATGTTGTCTTACTCCAAGCTGTATAGGCTCGAAAGCCTACTACCAATTAAGCATATTAGGTGATGTGCATCTCTGTAATGAGAAGGGGTGTGGTCTAATGACATCAACACCCTATATTAGGTGTACATAATTATTAGGCAACTTCCTTTCCTTTGGCAAAATGGGTCAAAAGAAGGACTTGACAGGCTCAGAAAAGTCAAAAATAGTGAGATATCTTGCAGAGGGATGCAGCACTCTTAAAATTGCAAAGCTTCTGAAGCGTGATCATCGAACAATCAAGCGTTTCATTCAAAATAGTCAACAGGGTCGCAAGAAGCGTGTGGAAAAACCAAGGCGCAAAATAACTGCCCATGAACTGAGAAAAGTCAAGCGTGCAGCTGCCAAGATGCCACTTGCCACCAGTTTGGCCATATTTCAGAGCTGCAACATCACTGGAGTGCCCAAAAGCACAAGGTGTGCAATACTCAGAGACATTGCCAAGGTAAGAAAGGCTGAAAGACGACCACCACTGAACAAGACACACAAGCTGAAATGTCAAGACTGGGCCAAGAAATATCTCAAGACTGATTTTTCTAAGGTTTTATGGACTGATGAAATGAGAGTGAGTCTTGATGGGCCAGATGGATGGGCCCGTGGCTGGATTGGTAAAGGGCAGAGAGCTCCAGTCCGACTCAGACGCCAGCAAGGTGGAGGTGGAGTACTGGTTTGGGCTGGTATCATCAAAGATGAGCTTGTGGGGCCTTTTCGGGTTGAGGATGGAGTCAAGCTCAACTCCCAGTCCTACTGCCAGTTTCTGGAAGACACCTTCTTCAAGCAGTGGTACAGGAAGAAGTCTGCATCCTTCAAGAAAAACATGATTTTCATGCAGGACAATGCTCCATCACACGCGTCCAAGTACTCCACAGCGTGGCTGGCAAGAAAGGGTATAAAAGAAGAAAATCTAATGACATGGCCTCCTTGTTCACCTGATCTGAACCCCATTGAGAACCTGTGGTCCATCATCAAATGTGAGATTTACAAGGAGGGAAAACAGTACACCTCTCTGAACAGTGTCTGGGAGGCTGTGGTTGCTGCTGCACGCAATGTTGATGGTGAACAGATCAAAACACTGACAGAATCCATGGATGGCAGGCTTTTGAGTGTCCTTGCAAAGAAAGGTGGCTATATTGGTCACTGATTTGTTTTTGGTTTATTTTTGAATGTCAGAAATGTATATTTGTGAATGTTGAGATGTTATATTGGTTTCACTGGTAAAAATAAATAATTGAAATAGGTATATATTTGTTTTTTGTTAAGTTGCCTAATAATTATGCACAGTAATAGTCACCTGCACACACAGATATCCCCCTAAAATAGCTAAAACTAAAAACAAACTAAAAACTACTTCCAAAAATATTCAGCTTTGATATTAATGAGTTTTTTGGGTTCATTGAGAACATGGTTGTTGTTCAATAATAAAATTAATCCTCAAAAATACAACTTGCCTAATAATTCTGCACTCCCTGTATATATAAATTTCTAATTAAGTCACGTTTTTCCGAGACACAATCACCAGGACAAAGGGCCTGGGAGATGGACTGTCCAAATATAAAGCTGGTGAGGTGGGGGAGTATCTTTACTAATCCAGATGTACTTTCTCACAATTTTAATCACGTTTTAACACAGTTTTATATTTACCATAGACTTTATGTTACTCCCACTTGGTTAAACAAGTGTGGCTTAAGAGATACCTCCAAGTGCCCTCGCTGTGATAATGAAGGAGCGGACTATCTTCATATGATATGGCTCTGCCCAGGCCTGGTAGCATACTGGAATGGTATTAAAAATCTCCTTACCCACAAACTAAAAATACGTATATCTCTTGATCCACAATTTTTCTTACTGAACGACTTGTCCACATTAACTATCCATAAATACCAAAAGATTATACTGAGTAGAATACTACTATTGGCTAGATTGTTGATTAGTCGAAGTTGGTTTGCACGCCATACTTTACGAGTAAATAACTGGATAAACCCGGTTAATAAGATCAAAAACTACGAACGGATCTTGTACAAGTATAGAGGTGGGTCAGAAAAATGGAATAAGATATGGGAAGGTTGGAAGTTATGATAGGCTTTTATGCTGAATTTAGCTACGTGTTATTTTTTTTATTTTTTTTTTCTTTCCTCTTACTCTCCTCTCTTTCCTTCCCTCTATTCCTCTTGGAGGGGGAAGGGGGGGACAGGGGACGCATCGCAGGTGAGAGGGGGGGGGGTGGGGGGGAAATGGAGTAAGCTAATTATATGAAATTAACTATGAAAAAAAAAAAAAAAGAGTTAAAATAGATGCAGTGGGTATATATACTATATACAGCAGTGTGCTGATTTGTGTGGTACTCAGGATAAATTACACCTTGTATGTCAAATGGAGTTCCAGCGTGTGCTCACGTCGCACAAAAGCCGGTGAGCTGGCCATTTCAAGCGCTGCTGCAGCCTTGACAGACCGGCCGAAGCGGTCGGTGACTTGCGGAAATGAGCACACATGCGGCGCACTTTCAACAGTAGCTCAGGCAGATTGGGGTATGTTTTTAGAAACCGCTGAACCCACAAGGTTGAATACGTGGGCAAGGCATGGGATGTGTCTAAGGTTGCCCAGCTCCAAAGCCGCCACCAAGTTACGGCCATTATCAGACACAACTATGCCTGGTTCTAGGTTGAGTGGCTAGAGCCACACCTCAGTCTGGTCTCTTATCCCCTGCCACATCTCTGCGGCAGTGTGCTGTTTGTCACCTAGGCAGATCAGCTTCAGCACAGCCTTTTGCCGCTTCCCCACTGCTGTGTTACACTGCTTCCAGCTACCGACTGATGACTGGCTGGTGCTGCACGTGGATACTTCGGAGGTGGAAGTGGAGGAGGAGGCAGAGGAGGGGAAGTGGGGGTTGGATCCACTAACGTAGGTGGTGGCGGAAACCCTCATGGAATTGAGGCCTGCAACCCTTGGCGTCTGTAGCACCTTTGCCATCCTAGGGTACGAGTCGCTCCCGGCCTCCACAACATTCACCCAGTGTGCCATCAGGGAAATGTAGCATCCCTGGCCGAAAGCACTTGTCCATGTGTCCGTGGTTAAGTGGACCTTCCCAGTAACTGCGTTGGTCAGGGCACGTGTGATGTTAAGGGACACATGTTGGTGTAAGTCTGGCATGGCACACCTTGAAAAATAGTGGCGGCTGGGGACTGAGCAACGAGGGACGGCCGCCGTCATCAGGGTGCAGAAGGCCTCAGTGTCCACAAGCCTAAATGGCAACATTTCCAGGGCCAGTAATTTGGAAAGCTGTGCATTTAGTGTTATGACCTGTGGGTGGGTGGCTGGGTATTTGCGCTTGCGTTCAAATGCGTGGGGTAATGACATTTGGATGCTGCGCTGGGACAGGGAAGTGGATGTGGTCGCTGATGGTGCTTGCGAAGGTCCAGGTGCAGGGCGGGAGGCAACCCGGGCCTGCGTCTTGGACAGGGGATTGGCCAGCACGTAACACAGGGGAAGAGGAGGCAGTGGTGTGACCCGCAGACAGAGATTTGGGACCCAGGCGTTCGGCCCACCTATTAGGGTGCTGTAATGCCATGTGGCAGATCATGCTGGTGGTGGTGAGGTTGTTAGTGTTCACGCCCCGGGTCATTTTGGGGTGGCACAGGTTGCAAACTACTATTCTTTTGTCGTCCGCTCTTTCCACAAAAAAGCACCATACTGCCGAACACCTACCCCTTGGCAAGGGAGATTTACGCAAGGGGGTTCTCCGTGGAACAGTTGCGGGCCTGTTCATTGGTGCCCGTCTTCTACCTTTTTCCACCCCACTGCCTCTTCCAGCCTGTTGCAGTGCTGCAGATCCCTCCCCCTCTGTTCTGCTCTCCTCGCTCGGCTTGCTGCCACCTTCCCAGGTTGGGTGAGTGACCTCGTCGTCCAGCACCTCCTCTTCCACTTCCTCACTCTGATCATCCTCCTGTTTTGTAGTGTTGAGCGCGAATATTCGAATTGCGAATTTTTTTCTCGAATATTGCAATTTCGAGATTTCGCGAATATTTAGAATATCGTTCTATATATTCGCGAAATAGAATATTCGTTTTTTTTCTTTTTTTTTTTATTATATTTTTTTCTTTCCCACTTCCCTAAAGTTGTTCTTACCTGTCCTTTGGATTCCTGGCTTCCTGGCTGCTCCAGTCAGTGGCGTTTTCAACTTACTGCTATATTCCATATTAGCTAAATTACAATCTAATCTATATGTGTATTTTACGAAATTTCGCAATAGTCGCAATTGCGATGCGAGTAATATAACACGAAATATTCGCATGAAGATTTCAATTTAGCACTGCTATACTCCATATTCTAGCCTAATATGGAATATAGCTGTGCTAAGTTAGCACTGCTATATTCCATATTAGGCTAGAATATGGAGTATAGCAGTGCTAAGTTGAAATCTTCATGCGAATATTTCGTGTTATATTAGTCGCATCGCAATTTCGACTTTTTCAAATGTTCTTAATATTGCTCTAACTTCGTCTTTTAGAAATTTCGTAATATTGCTCTAACTTCGTCTCTTAGAATATTACGAATATTCTAAAAGACGAAGTTAGAGCAATATTACAAAATTTCGTAAAATACACATATAGATTGTAATTTAGCTAATATAGTGCTATAATCCATTTTTTTTCCTGTAATTTTTTTTTGCCTCTTCTGAACTTAAGTTTTGTAAAATATGTACACTATTAAAAATTATTACTATAGCAGTATATTAGCTTAAATACAATCTATGTGTATTTTACAAAATTTCGTAATATTGCTCTAACTTCGTCTTTTAGAATATTACGAATATTCTAAAAGACGAAGTTAGAGCAATATTAAGAACATTTGCAAAAGTCGAAATTGCGATGCGAGTAATATAACACGAAATAGTCGCATGAAGATTTAAACTTAGCACAGCTATATTCCATATTCTAGCCTAATATGGAATATAGCAGTGCTAACTTAGCACAGCTATATTCCATATTAGGCTAGAATATGGAATATAGCAGTGCTAAGTTTAAATCTTCATGCGACTATTTCGTGTTATATTAGTCGCATCGCAATTTCGACTTTTGCAAATGTTCTTAATATTGCTCTAACTTCGTCTTTTAGAATATTCGTAATATTCTAAGAGACGAAGTTAGAGCAATATTACGAAATTTCGTAAAATACACATATTAGCCTAGCCATAGTCATTATATATTAGTTGCCTTATACTATCAAGATAAATTTTCGCAATATGCGAAAAAATATTTTCGCGATAATTGGAATAATTGCGAATATTCGATTTCGACGAATATAACACGAATATTCATGCGAATATTCGCGAAATATCGCGAAATCGAATATGGCACCTCCCGCTCATCACTACTGTTTTGTTGACCTAACCACAACCTCAGTGATTGACACTGTGTGTCATCCTCTTCCTCAACCTCTTAAGACAGTAATTGTGGTTGCGTCATTGGCAACTGTGTCTCATCATCATCCACCTCATTAAACACTAATTGCCGTTCCCCAGCGTCATGTTCTTGTGACTCTGGATGCTCAAGAGGTTGGGAATTGGGGCACAAGATCTCACGTCCCTCTTCAAGCGTGCTTGGTGAGAGGGCCAAATCCTTTAATGGAGATGCAAAGAGGTCCTCGGAATATCCGAGTGTGGGATCACTTGTTTGACCAAACTGTAAATGGTGCGAGGAAGAAGGATCAGGGTGAGGATTGTGTGGACCTGACTCCTGGCTACTGAGACTGGACTTGGTGGAAGACAGGGTGGTGCTTAACCGACTGGAAGCACTATCTGTTGCAATCCAACCGACCACCTGCTCGCACTGGGCTGACTTCAAGAGTGATCTCCTGCGCCGCCCTGCAAACTGGGACATGAAGCTAGGTATGATTGTTTTTCTTGTGCTCTGGCAGCAGGCACAGTTTCAACGCACCCAGGGCCACAGCATCTGTGTGCACCATCAGCATCACGGCCAATTCCCCGTCCTTTAATGCTCGCCTTCTTCATATTAAATGTTATATGTTATAAGGGACCATTTATAGGAAAAATGTGGATAAATTATGGAAAAAATATAATTGTTTTTGCTAATATTTTTCCCAATATCTGGCCCTGACACACACACACACACACTTTTGCAGCACAGATGTAACAATTCACTGCAGGGCCGTTTATAGGAAAATTATGGAAAAAATATATTTGTTGTCAGTAATATTTTTCCCAATATCTGGCCGTGACACACAGAAGCTATTGCAGCACAGATGTGACAATTCATGGCAGGGACCGTTTATAGGAAAAATGTGGATAAATTATGGAAAAAATATAATTGTTTTCGCTAATATTTTTCCCAATATCTGGGCCTGAAACACACACACACTATTGCAGAACAGATGTAACAATTCACTGCAGGGACCGTTTATACGACAATTATGGAAAAAATATATTTGTTGTCAGTAATATTTTTCCCAATATCTGGCCCTGACAGACACACCCTATTGCAGCACAGATGTGACAATTCACTGCAGGGACCGTTTATAGATAAAATGTGGATAAATTATGGAAATAATATAATTGTTTTCAATAATATTCTTCCTATCTCTGCTCCTGACACACAGAAAGTATTGCTGAACAGATGTCACAAGTCACTGCAGACACCCTCTATCGAAAAAGTATTGCAAAGTATGGGGAAAAAAAATTTGCTGGATATATTATATTGCTGCCAGCCTGCCACCACACACAATAGTCCTTAAAAGGACTTTTGGGTCTTTGAAACGTTTTTCTATTGAATATATTGCGATCACACTCCCTACACTATCTGTCCCTTCCTAATCGCAGCTCTCCCTGACTCACAATGAGCCGAACCCGCGTTCCAGCCAGCCAATCACTGTAATGCTAGTAGCCAATATGGTTACTGGCATTACAGAGATGGCAGTACTTACCTGCACGTTTATTGGCTTAGCAGCCGCGAAACGTGCGGGAAGGAGACACGAGCATATGCAGTACTCGGCCGAGTACCGACATGTGCCGAGCATAACACTGCTCTAGCCAAACAGGTATTTGGCTGACCATGCTCGCTCAACACTACTGGATATACTATATGCAACGACTGGGCCCAGCACCTGGGGGATCCTTTACCCCTTAGGAGGTTTCTGCAAAATATGACCCTCTTATGAAGCAAGTAAACGTGATGCCAGTTGCGGTTAAGCAATGAGGACGTGGAGTCCCCTTTGTAGATGGTAATGTTGGTACCCAGTGTAGGAAGGCCAAAGTGGTGTTGAATAGGCCACAATATCCCTGGAGATGTTGTGTAGCACTTTTGTCACGGTGCTCCTACCTGAATACGCTTGGATCCCAGACGTGGTCGACCGAGGCAGTACAAAAGTGGATGAAGAACTTGGATGGGGTAGAACAAAGTAGAGTCCAGACTTGGTAAAAGTTAATCAGTCGCTATTACTTGGCATAAACGGTAATCCATACAGTTTCCAGACTTTATCGTGGTTTCCGATAGTTTTCAGCAGGCAAATACTTCTGCAAAACAATCTTAGCTCTGCTGTGCTGTAGCTTCCTCAGTTCTGCTATGTTAGCAATAGTAGTAGTCTCTTTCTGTAGGTATTCCTAGGAACTTGTTGTCCTGGTATTTAGTACCTCAAGTTTCGGTTCAGCTTGGGTGAAGGCAATGCAAGCCCAGGAGGGGACCTGCAACCATATAGTCCGTTGGAGGCAGAACCTGCAGGCCCAGAAGAGCAGGCAGTGCTCTGCTGGCCTGTACACAACCTATCCCTTAGGCCTCTTTCACACTACCGTATGGCTATTTCAGTGTTTTGCGGTCTGTTTTTCACAGATCCGTTGTTCCGTTTTTTTCTTTACGTTGTGTTTCCGTTCCGTTTTTCCGTATGGCATATACAGTATACAGTAATTACATAGAAAAAATTGGGCTGGGCATAACATTTTCAATAGATGGTTCCGCAAAAACGGAACGGATACGGAAGACATACGGATGTACCTACCTGGGTACGGCTGGACTCCTGGATCCTGGCTCACTTGTAATAAATGAGTGTTGCTATTAGGAGTAATGGAGGATTTTAGTAGTAGTAAATGAGATCCAGACTTGTAATATAATACAACTTGTCTTTACTGAACGCAGCTTGAATCCATATGAGATACAGCATTAGTATTTTGGGTCCCAGCAGGTATTTGGCAAAGTATGGCAGGGATCAATATCTCTTCTGCTTCTATACTATGTGCCTGGAGAATATGGCAGGAATCTGTCTTCTGCTCTATCTATCTTCTGCTTGGTATGGGATGGACTAGCTGATGAGGAATTTTGCTTCTCCTGGTCTCTGGATAGTTACTCACAGTTCTGCTCACAGGGAATGGCTCGTCCTGGAGATCTGGAGGTGCTGCTTGCTTGCCACCAGCCGAGGCTGAAGGCTCAGGCTGGGAATGAAGATCTGTGACCTCAGCCGAGACACGATCCTGGGTTGGGATCCCTAGAACTGGGAGCTCCTACCAGCACAGCCTTCCCCTAACAGGGGTAGCTGGCACACTAACTGAACTTCCTTTCCTCCCCATGAGGCAGGATGTGGTAACATTCCACACCTCCTGAAAGAGGGGGGGAGCTAAACTGGAATGTACTATTCCAGTCCAGATATGCTAAACTGTTACTAAAGTCCTGCTAACATTTCTGCCACCTGCTGGTGTACATGGAAATTACAGCAAATACATATAACAGGCTTTCAATATGCACATTATTGAGGAATGTGATGTTAAATTACACAGGATGACAATGCAGATGTTACCAACAAATAGTAGCGGGGAAAAAGAGTTTAGTAAAATAACTCTGGGATGTTACATTCCCCCTTACTGTGCTTAGGAGGGAGAGGAATCAGCTCTGAGATACCCAATAAATACAAAGTGCTGCATGAATTACATATAATGACATACATAGACAAAACATGAAACGGCTTTCCCCAGGTTCCTGCCCGCTATAGTAAGGTGTCCAACACACAGTTTCCTTCTCTTGGTATAACCAGGTAACCTAAATACCTAATGATATTTTTATAGAGCTGTTTTTTACGGACGCGGCAATACCTAATATGTATACTTTTTTTTATTTGTTTCACTTTAACACAATAATAGCATTTTTGAAACCAAAAAAATGATGTTTAAGGCTGGGTTCACACTTGAGCGTTTTACAGCGTGTTTTTCAGCGCTGTAAAACGCTCAACACATGAAAACCAATGCTTCCCTATGGCACTGGTTCTCACTTGAGCGTTTTACAGCGCTGAAAAACGCGCTGTAAAACGCCCTACGCTCAAACAAGTACTTGAGCTTCTTTGGGGCGTTTTGACGCGCGTTTGTGTCCATAGGACATTGCAGTCAATCACACAAACGCGCGTCAAACGCGCGTTTACTATTGCAAAAAACGCTCGTCAAAAACGCGCGTCAAAAACGCGCGTTAAACGCGCATATCAAAGACGCTCAGGTCTGAACCCAGCCTTAGTGTCTCCATGTTCTAAGAGCTATAGTTTTTTTATTTTTTGAGAGATTTTCTTATGTAGGGGCTCATTTTTTGCGGGATGAGGTGACGGTTTTATTGGTACCATTTTGTGGGACATACGCGTTTTTGATCACTTGGTGTTGCACCTTTTGTGATGTAAGGTGACAAAAATTGCTTGTTTTGACACAGTTTTTTTTTTTTTTTACGGTGTTCACGCGAGGGGTTAGGTCATGTGATATTTTTTATAGAGCTGGTTTTTACGGACGTGGCAATACCAAATATGTCTATTTTATTTTATTTTTCTATTTTTAACATTTTTTTTTATTATTCCTTACTTGGGGACTTTTTTTTTTTTTTACATGTGAAACTTTTTTTTATTTTATTTTTTCAACCCTTTATTTTTTATTTTTTTTATTTTACACTTTTCGTCCCCCATAAGGTCATACAAGACCTCTGGGGGACATTTACTTCACTTTTTCTTTTTTTTTTTTCACTGTTGATTTCTCCTGTAACTGGGGCTGACATAGTAGCCCCAGTTACAGTGGAAATACACCCCCCAGAGAGGCTGTACAGCTTAATACTGCACTGTACAGCCTCAGAGCAGGGCTGATCGAGGTCTCTGAAAGACCTCACACAGCTCCTGCACTCTCCGGTCCCGGCGGTCTTGCCTCCTGGTTTTGCGCGGGGGCCTCCGTGATAGGTGACGTCATCGTGGCTGTCGCTGAAGCTGTAGTCCGCTGTGCAGGAATCGCGGCTTGTTTCTGGGCCGGGACGTCAGTCGCTGGGGCAGCCGGTAAGAGGGTTGGCGCAGTCATCTTCTCCTGTGTCTGGAGAGGGGCGACATCTGCTTCCGCGGGAGCGGGCTGGAGTGCGGCAACCATCTTGGCTTGTTGTTGGGAAGTATCTCCTGCCTCCGGACTTGCAGACCGGGTGGCCGCAGCTGTAGTGGCAGTGCTGCGTATCATCGGAGACACACGTTTCTCGCCAAGGGGTTCCTCTTTAAAAGGGTCATCATCCCCGAAGACGAGTTGGTCCCACTTGGGTTGCGGCACTCTCAACGCCATCTTCCTTGGCTCCTCTGTCACAATCAGTGCAGGACATGAGGGTGGAGCCCAGAGGGAGGAGTCTGCATTCCCTTGGCTCACATTGCAAAGTTCGTGGTGGGCAGTCTTTAGTTTTCCCGCTTCTAGGGTGGCATATTCGGCATCTTCGCGCTCTTGAGAGGGCGTTCTTGACGCTTCCGACAAGCTTCCGACAAGCATGAAGAGGCGGCGCCATTTTGCGAATATGGCGAAATAACCCTTTGAGTACTCGTGGGCACCGCATGGTGCTTTCTGGCACAGCAATAAAGCAATAAAGTCAATTTTCAGGGTTTTTCGCACAATCTGTAGATCTTGCAGTACTGTAAAACATGCAATTTGATCCTGTTAAGCACACAATTGGATCCGGTTCTGTTGTGGAGTTTAGTAACATAACTCTGGGATGTTACATATACTATGTGTCAGGTATAATAGATTCAGTAGGTACAGATATATGTGGAAAGTCATATATTATGGTCACTGTGTGAGGTACATGAGGTTTTGGGGTTTGTAATTAAGGTTACGGTCAGGGTTAGGGCACATAAAGAGAATAGGGGAGGGCAGTCTATACTTACCTGTTCCGGCACAATCCCACAATGCAGCGATGCAGACCTGGCCTCCTCTGGCGGGTCTGCTCCTGTGGAATGTTGCATGCGACGCGAGTGCTTGCACACCCTACCTCACATCCAGGGCCGGTACAAGGCAGGGGCTGAAGGAGCGGGTGCCCTGGGCGCTACCATTTGCGGACAGGAGGGGGGCGCAGGTGAAGTGCCAGCAGCAGTGGCGTCGCCAGGGGGGGGCCAGAGGCGGCCACGGCCCCCCCTACATCATGCTGTGCCCCCCCATGTGCCCCCCCAACTAAAATGACCCCCCCCCCCCAAGTGAGCAGCCGCCGCCGGGCACAGGGAGATGAGCGCTTCCATTGCGCTCATCTCCATTGTAAACTGTCTGTGCCAGCGGAGGTGCAGGGGAGGGAGAGGCGTGTCCCTTCCCTTTCCTCTGATAGGCTGCAGGCAGGCACCGAAGTGGAGGAGAGGCCCCGCCCCCTAATTACTCCTGTTTACCTTTCTAAAGCTAAAGGACCTTTGATGATGTCATCACAGGTCCTGTAAGGGAACTGCACAGTGTAAAGTGTAGTTCCCAGGTTAGAACAGTGCATCTGCCAGGACCTGTGATGACATCATCTTCAACATCACAGGTCCTGCAGAATCTAGCAAAGGAACTGCACCAAAAATGGTGTAGTTCCTAGGTTTCAAAGGTACATCTGCCAGGACCTGTGATGACATCATCACAGGTCCTTCAACCCCTAACAGCAAGTATTAAAAGTTCACAAGCAGCTCTGTATTGATCCATACAGACTGGAATGGAGAGGTAAGAGGAGGTCCTCCACTTTTCATCATTTACCCCCCCCCCCCCTCCATGCCCTGTTTTTACTCATTGCTCACTCATGTATACTACTTCAGACAGTTACCACTACCTCATGTACCTCACAGTGACTATAATGCATAACTGACCACATATTTCTATAAACACTGCATCTACAGTATTATACCTTCTATGTGTCACATCAATACACTGCTCTGTATATATATATATATATATATATATATATATATACACACACATACATGCACACACACTGCATATATTACACAGTATTATACATGCAATATGTACAGATATATAGTATATACCGCAGTGCACTGATATGTGAGGTATGAGGTATAATAGATGCTGTGTGTACAGATATCAGTACACTTCTGTATATACTATATATGTGAGGTACGAGGTATAATAGATGCAGTGTGTACAGATATATAGTATATACAGCAGTGTACTGATATGTGAGGTACGAGGTGTCAATACACTGCTGTATTTACTATATACCTGTACACACTGCATCTATTATACCTCGTACCTCACATATTACACTACTGTATATACTGTATACACTGCATATATTATACCCCGTACCTCACATATCAGTACACTGCTGTATATACTATATACCTGTACACACTGCATCTATTATACCCTGTACCTCACATATCAGAACACTAGGGAATATACTATATACCTGTACACACTGCATCTATTATACCGCGTACCTCACATAACTGTACACTGCTGTATATAATATACATCTGCATCTATTATACCTCTTTTGTGTGCCAGGGCTGTTTTGTAATCCCATTCCGGCCCTGATGGCATAAATTATAAAACGCAGCAGCAAGAATAGTTCATGGAACAAAGGGAGGGGCTATAAAAGGGGAATGGGGGCCCAATTTAGATTCCTGCTATGGGGCCCAGTGATTTTTATGTACGCCCCTGGCTGCAGGCACTAGGCCGGCAGCCTATCAGAGGCCGGCGCAATGACGTCATCGTGCCGCCTGAGCCTTACATTACAGCGTGGGACACAGGAAGAGGCTGCATCGCATCGCTGACACTTAGGTAAGTATAAGTGTTTTTTTTTTGTTTTTTTTTACAATAGTGTTACTGGCACATTGGGGGGGCTTATTACAAAACTGGCACATGATGATGGGGGGGACTTTATACTGGCACATGATGATGGGGGGGAACTTTATAGTGTCTGTGACTTTCAAAGTCCCACAGTCCTTTGTTCTATTGCTTTAAGTATATTCTTGTTTTGAAACAACATTGATTCTTTCTTAAAAACGGGGGGGGGGTGGGGGGGGGGGCGCAGTTTGCCATCTTCGCCCTGGGCACCAAATGGCCTTGTCCCAGCCCTGCTCACATCGATGCTCCGGGAATAGGAGGGCAGGGAACCAGTGGTTTACTTGTCCCGCCAGCACTTCTGCATGGTTAATTGTACCAGCATCCAGTGGACACAGATACAATTGAGTTCAGGGGCCGCACAGAAACCGGCGGCCTTGAACATCTACCGGCCCAGGGGGGCATGTGTACCTTCACCCCCCGGCCCAGCTCGCCCCTGTGGTAGATATTGGTGTCTGCTGGTACAAATTGGTGTGTACAGTATACTGACTGCTGGTAGATATTGGTATGTGCTGTATACTGACTGCTGGTAGATATCGGTATGTGCGGTATACTGACTGCTGGAACATATTGGTGTGTACAGTATATTGACTGCTGGTACAAATTGGTGTGTACAGTATATTGACTGCTGGTAGATATTGGTATTTGCTGTATATTCACTGCTGGTAGATATCGGTATGTGCGGTATATTGACTGCTGTAACATATTGGTGTATGTGGTACATTGACTGCTTGTAGATATTAGTATGTGCAATATATTCAATGCTGTTAAATATTGGCATGTGTAGTATATTCTCTGCTGGTAGATATTAGTATGTATAGTATATTCACTGCTGGTAGATATTAGTATGTGCAGTATATTCATTACTGGTAGATATTGGTATGTGCTGTATATTCACTGTTGGTAGATATTGGTGTGTTTATTCACTGCCGGTATATATTTATGTGTGTGGTATATTCAGTTGGCTACTTGGCTTTTTACCTTTGGGGGTTGGGGCACCATTTCAATTTTCACCTCAGGAAGCTGAAAAGCTAGAATCGGCCCTGCAACATCTCACCTCACGGGCACCCCAGCTACCACCAAAAAAATATAATAAATAAAAAAAATCCATATAAAAACTACATCTTTTTCCTTGGATAAAACTTTTTTCAATTGAAAAAACTTGCAAAAAAAAAAATTCTTCCACGTGGTATTACTGCATCCATAACGAACCACACTACACAATTATCATGTAATTTATCCCATACAGAGAATGTTGAAAAAAAAAACTCAATGGCAGTATTGCTGATTTCTCCTATCCCCCTCACAGATAGTTAGGGCTTTTGTACATGAGCGAATCCATTGCGGGAATGACGCTCGTGTGTGAGTGTGATTTACAGGAGCGCAGGCTGTGTCAATAACAGACTGGGGGCTGCTATAAGGTAATGCTGGCAGTTTTATATCACTTTTGGAGGTGACAGGTTCCCTTTAATAAAAGTTAATCAGTAAGTTATGTGTACCGCAAAATGATAACATTAACCACCTCCGGACCGCTGTACGCACAGACGCGTCCTGGAGGTGGTTGATTCATTCCGCCTGGACGCATATACGCGTCATCTCGCGAGACGCGAGATTTCCTGTGAACGCGCGCACACAGGCGCGCGCGCTCACAGGAACGGAAGGTAAGAGAGTTGATCTCCAGCCTGCCAGCGGCGATCGTTCGCTGGCAGGCTGGAGATGTGTTTTTTTTAACCCCTAACAGGTATATTAGACGCTGTTTTGATAACAGCGTCTAATATACCTGCTACCTGGTCCTCTGGTGGTCCCCTTTGTTTGGATCGACCACCAGAGGACACAGGTAGCTCAGTAAAGTAGCACCAAGCACCACTACACTACACTACACCCCCCCCCCCCGTCACTTATTAACCCCTTATTAGGCCCCTGATCACCCCTGATCACCCCATATAGACTCCCTGATCTCCCCCCTGTCATTGATCACCCCCCTGTCATTGATCACCCCCCCTGTCATTGATCACCCCCCTGTAAAGCTCCATTCAGATGTCCGCATGATTTTTACGGATGCACTGATAGATGGATCGGATCCGCAAAACGCATACGGACGTCTGAATGAAGCCTTACAAGGGCGTGATCAATGACTGTGGTTATCACCCCATATAGACTCCCTGATCACCCCCCCTGTCATTGATTACCCCCCTGTCATTGATTACCCCCCTGTAAAGCTCCATTCAGACGTCCGCATGATTTTTACGGATCCACTGATAGATGGATCGGATCCGCAAAACGCATCCGGACGTCTGAATGAAGCCTTACAGGGGCATGATCAATGACTGTGGTGATCACCCCATATAGACTCCCTGATCACCCCCCTGTCATTGATCACCCCCCCTGTAAAGCTCCATTCAGATGTCCGCATGATTTTTACGGATGCACTGATAGATGGATCGGATCCGCAAAACGCATCCGGACGTCTGAATGAAGCCTTACAGGGGCGTGATCAATGACTGTGGTGATCACCCCATATAGACTCCCTGATCACCCCCCTGTCATTGATTACACCCCTGTCATTGATCACCCCCCTGTAAAGCTCCATTCAGATGTCTGCATGATTTTTACGGATGCACTGATAGATGGATCGGATCCGCAAAACGCATCCGGACGTCTGAATGAAGCCTTACAGGGGCGTGATCAATGACTGTGGTGATCACCCCATATAGACTCCCTGATCACCCTCCTGTCATTGATTACCCCCCTGTCATTGATTACCCCCCTGTAAAGCTCCATTCAGACGTCCGCATGATTTTTACGGATCCACTGATAGATGGATCGGATCCGCAAAACGCATCCGGACGTCTGAATGAAGCCTTACAGGGGCATGATCAATGACTGTGGTGATCACCCTATATAGACTCCCTGATCACCCCCCTGTCATTGATTACCCCCCTGTAAAGCTCCATTCAGATGTCCGCATGATTTTTACGGATGCACTGATAGATGGATCGGATCCGCAAAACGCATCCGGACGTCTGAATGAAGCCTTACAGGGGCGTGATCAATGACTGTGGTGATCACCTTATATAGACTCCCTGATCACCCCCCTGTCATTGATTACCCCCCTGTAAAGCTCCATTCAGACGTCCGCATGATTTTTACGGATCCACTGATAGATGGATCGGATCCGCAAAACGCATCCGGACGTCTGAATGAAGCCTTACAGGGGCATGATCAATGACTGTGGTGATCACCCCATATAGACTCCCTGATCACCCCCCTGTCATTGATTACCCCCCTGTAAAGCTCCATTCAGATGTCCGCATGATTTTTACGGATGCACTGATAGATGGATCGGATCCGCAAAACGCATCCGGACGTCTGAATGAAGCCTTACAGGGGCGTGATCAATGACTGTGGTGATCACCCCATATAGACTCCCTGATCACCCCCCTGTCATTGATCACCCCCCTGTCATTGATCACCCCCCTGTCATTGATCACTCCCCCTGTCATTGATCACCCCCCCTGTCATTGATCACCCCCCTGTCATTGATCACCCTCTGTAAGGCTCCATTCAGACATTTTTTTGGCCCAAGTTAGCGGAATTATTTTTTTTTTTTCTTACAAAGTCTCATATTTCACTAACTTGTGTCAAAAAATAAAATCTCACATGAACTCACCATACCCCTCACGGAATCCAAATGCGTAAAAATTTTTAGACATTTATATTCCAGACTTCTTCTCACGCTTTAGGGCCCCTAGAATGCCAGGGCAGTATAAATACCCCACATGTGACCCCATTTCGGAAAGAAGACACCCCCAGGTATTCCGTGAGGGGCATATTGAGTCCATGAAAGATTGAAATTTTTGTCCCAAGTTAGCGGAACGGGAGACTTTGTGAGAAAAAAATTAAAAATATCAATTTCCGCTAACTTGTGCCAAAAAAAAAAAAAATTCTATGAACTCGCCATGCCCCTCATTGAATACCTTGGGGTGTCTTCTTTCCAAAATGGGGTCACATGTGGGGTATTTATACTGCCCTGGCATTCTAGGGGCCCCAAAGCGTGAGAAGAAGTCTGGTATCCAAATGTCTAAAAATGCCCTCCTAAAAGGAATTTGGGCACCTTTGCGCATCTAGGCTGCAAAAAAGTGTCACACATCTGGTATCGCCGTACTCAGGAGAAGTTGGGGAATGTGTTTTGGGGTGTCATTTTACATATACCCATGCTGGGTGAGAGAAATATCTTGGTCAAATGCCAACTTTGTATAAAAAAATGGGAAAAGTTGTCTTTTGTCAAGATATTTCTCTCACCCAGCAAGGGTATATGTAAAATGACACCCCAAAACACATTCCCCAACTTCTCCTGAATACGGCGATACCACATGTGTGACACTTTTTTGCAGCCTAGGTGGGCAAAGGGGCCCATATTCCAAAGAGCACCTTTAGGATTTCACAGGTCATTTACCTACTTACCACACATTAGGGCCCCTGGAAAATGCCAGGGCAGTATAACTACCCCACAAGTGACCCCATTTTGGAAAGAAGACACCCCAAGGTATTCCGTGAGAGGCATGGCGAGTTCCTAGAATTTTTTGTCACAAGTTAGTGGAAAATGCTGATTTTTTTTTTGGGATTTTTTTTTCATACAAAGTCTCATATTCCACTAACTTGTGACAAAAAATAAAAACTTCCATGAACTCACTATGCCCATCAGCGAATACCTTGGGGTCTCTTCTTTCCAAAATGGGGTCACTTGTGGGGTAGTTATACTGCCCTGGCATTCTAGGGGCCCAAATGTGTGGTAAGGAGTTTGAAATCAAATTCTGTAAAAAATGACCTGTGAAATCCGAAAGGTGCTCTTTGGAATATGGGCCCCTTTGCCCACCTAGGCTGCAAAAAAGTGTCACACATCTGGTATCTCCGTACTCAGGAGAAGTTGGGGAATGTGTTTTGGGGTGTCATTTTACATATACCCATGCTGGGTGAGAGAAATATCTTGGCAAATGACAACTTTTCCCATTTTTTTATACAAAGTTGGCATTTGACCAAGATATTTCTCTCACCCAGCATGGGTATATATAAAATGACACCCCAAAACACATTCCCCACCTTCTCCTGAGTACGGAGATACCAGATGTGTGACACTTTTTTGCAGCCTAGGTGGGCAAAGGGGCCCATATTCCAAAGAGCACCTTTCGGATTTCACAGGTCATTTTTTACAGAATTTGATTTTAAACTCCTTACCACACATTTGGGCCCCTAGAATGCCAGGGCAGTATAACTACCCCACAAGTGACCCCATTTTGGAAAGAAGACACCCCAAGGTATTCGCTGATGGGCATAGTGAGTTCATAGAACTTTTTATTTTTTGTCACAAGTTAGTGGAATATGAGACTTTGTAAGAAAAAAAAAAAAAAGAAAAAAAATCATCATTTTCCGCTAACTTGTGACAAAAAATAAAAAGTTCTATGAACTCACTATGCCCATCAGCGAATACCTTAGGGTGTGTAATTTCCGAAATGGGGTCATTTGTGGGGTGTTTGTACTGTCTGGGCATTGTAGAACCTCAGGAAACATGACAGGTGCTCAGAAAGTCAGAGCTGCTTCAAAAAGCGGAAATTCACATTTTTGTACCATAGTTTGTAAACGCTATAACTTTTACCCAAACCATTTTTTTTTTACCCAAACATTTTTTTTTTATCAAAGACATGTAGAACAATAAATTTAGAGCAAAATTTATATATGGATGTCGTTTTTTTTTGCAAAATTTTACAACTGAAAGTGAAAAATGTCATTTTTTTGCAAAAAAATCGTTAAATTTCGATTAATAACAAAAAAAGTAAAAATGTCAGCAGCAATCAAATACCACCAAATGAAAGCTCTATTAGTGAGAAGAAAAGGAGGTAAAATTCATTTGGGTGGTAAGTTGCATGACCGAGCAATAAACGGTGAAAGTAGTGTAGGTCAGAAGTGTAAAAAGTGGCCTGGTCTTTCAGGGTGTTTAAGCACTGGGGGCTGAGGTGGTTAAAAACTAGAACTTGTCCTGCAGAATGTAAGCCCCCATATGGCTACATTGACGGAAAACTAATAGAGTTATAGTTCTTGGAAGAAAGAAAAAAAGAAAAAATATTGCTTGGTCATTAAGGACTTTAACAGTCTGGTCACTAAGTGGTTAATGGTGATGTAACAATTGCAGCTGCTTCTGAGGATGATGTCACAACAGAGTTCTAGTCCTAAAATTCCCATAGATGATTTATTCCCATTTTGCGCTAGATAGTTGATCGGTGTGTATCCTATCGCTCGCTATTTTTTGGCTATTTCTTTGCTTTCTGGAAATAACATCTGGACCAGGACGTTACTGTCTGACTGACAGGTGAGGCGCAGCATTTATCAGCTATAATGTCATTAGGTATAATTCTGTAGGTTACTATACGAGGTGTATACTCTCTATGAGTCTTATATACGGCCAGATTCCCTCTGGACACAAGTGATACCGTTTCTAATCACACCGATACCTCACCACAACTGTACGCGGAAGGATTTCTCTTCATCCTGATTATCAGCAGTTGGGCTGTGATTCAGGAAAACGTCTGATAAACTGCCAAGTCCAAACTGAACCAGTGGAGCTTATGACATATTTCCTCATTGTAGATACAGATTACTCTAATTAATTCCTCCTCGAAACTGTGTTGGTCAATAATGTGGCAATGGAAATTGGAGTTCGCCATTTTCATTAAAATAATAAAACACATTGTAAAGCTGAATGTAGACTGTGATGTGTGAACTAGACCTGAAAGAGGAGCAGTCAGCAGGATCAATCCAGGTATAATCGATACATGCACAGTAAGTAGAGGCGTCCTTGAAATAATAGGGCCCTATAGCAAAACTCAGAATTGGGTCCCCCTTCCCCCAAAGTACAATCATTGTAACTCGCCTCTATATTCTCATTGGAAAACTGGCGTAAATGATAAATCTAACGGGGCAGGTGGCCCTGTTCTCACCATGCCAACCGTCACTACATTTAGTCGCAATGGCGTTTAAACAATGGCAAACCCACAGTTTGCCAATTTTTTTATGCTAGCTTCTGGCATAGGGACCATTGTAAATGACCCCCGATGTGCTAAGCTTTCCTCCTCTTCAGCCTTTACTTATTCCATTCCCTGGAGGAATCATCTGGAGGAGGACAGGGACAGGATGACCAGGGGCAGGAACGTACAATATGTTCTCCTGATCCGGCTGCTGCTGGTCTAGTGTTACTGTGTCAATGCCATGCTATTGTAGTGTCCCACTAGGTAGGCGTGGGCACTACACAAGGGTCAATTTGTTCACGTGTTACTTCTACTCACAAGGGACAGTAATATTACAATTAACTGTGCACTTTAATGTATTTTCCTATGTGTTTTTACATGCAATGTTTTCCCTGTGTTATGCATAGCAGGCCTATTAGGGTGTAATTAGACATCCCAGACACTAGAGGGAGATAGGGAGCCCCTGGTATAAATGTCCAGGCCCAGACAGGGAGGAGTTAGTTCATAGTCAGTAGTCTGTGGAGACAGAAGTGAGAAGGCACCAGCCCGAGATATGCTGAGGGCCTCCTCCTGACATGCAGCTAGACAGTCCTGGTTTCTAGTTGCCCTAGGAGGCTAAGAAGAGTACAGCCTGCCTGGAGACCACTTATTCAGCCAACTAACACAGATAAGAAACCCCAATAGTAGGAGAGCACCTCCTGGGAGAAACCTGCAGCCACCTTTCAAAACCAGCACCGAAGACAGCTAGGAAAAGCAGGTATTGTAACCTTAAGCAAGTGCCAATACTGGAGGAAGGATTTTATACCAAGGATTTAAGCCAGCAATTAAGCATCCGGGCCTTGGGATCCAGCCAGCTAGAATAGCTGAGGGGATAGAGCAGCGTTGCACTGCAAAGCATTAACTGTTTGCCCTCCAAGTATCTTGCAAGATTGAAACCCGCTGTGAAGTAAACCTGCTGTGCATTTTGTATGATAAAGGACTGCATTATATACCACTGCAACTGTATGTAAAAAGTTGGACTGTTTCACCAAGTAAAGCAACGTTTGGTTTACCAACTGCGTACTCTATTAATCCTCCTACAAACCGGTGTGCCACCGTTACAGGCACTGGCGTCACGATCCTTAAAGGGACCTTACCTAAGGCACTCAAAACACCTACAACATCCAGGGCACCTCACATACCATCAGGCCTGGTCCCTAACTACAGAGTGTGCCCCAGAGGAACTAGTGTCTGCCTCTCCTTCACTGTTGCATGCCTGCCCAGGGTTCTCCTCAGAAAAGTGAGTGACCCTCGATTGCCCATACCGTGACTTCACTGTCGCTATACCCTGCAGGTCTGGCGTGCTGCACTATGGGGTGAATTTAGGTCGGAAAACGGTCATTGACATTCAGCCCAGCCTGGCCCACTAACCTCAGGGACCCCATAGGGACTGTCTTCCTCCACTGATGGTACTAACCCACTGGCAGTAATCATTTCATCAGTAGGAAAACCTAGTGAAGTGCACGGGGCAAATGGTGATAATAGAGTCAACAATGTTTTTGTGGGCCTTACAGGGCCAGGCCAGAGGACAATGATAAAGCCTGGTCCTGTCAATCAGAGGAACGCGGCAAAGTCAGGAAAGTGAATGAGCTCAGGTGCACCGAGGGCCTAGGGTCTGTCCCTCGGTGCACTGAAGTCCTAATTTGCATATTGATTAAAAACTACCATATCTCTGGAATGGAGCAACAGGTTTTAAGATATCGTTTTAATCAACAGGAGTAACACTACCAGGCAGTATGCCTGTGTGATAGGCTTGATCCTGCAGACAGGTGCTTAACCCCTTCCCAAGTGAGGCGAGCGGGCGCATAGGCACTGGGGGACTTCTGTTTTCTACAGCAGACACCAAGGGCTAATGTCTGCAATCGGTGATAAGATCGATCGCAGGAAATTAACCCTCAGATGCGGTGACCATGGCATCTGGGGGCTAAAAATCCGTGGAGCTCTGTGTGTGGCGGTCTTAGTCCTCCTGAACGATTCGATGCTGTATTTTACAATATTCACATGATGACCTCAAATAAAACACAGGAGGTCAAACACTTGGGTATATATGATTATATCTATAGGTCAGTCACAGATGGAAACGTTTATTGAGGGCAGTGAGTCCAGTGACAACGGAACGTATAGAAGTCATTCATTTTCATTTTCCGTGAATTTCAATCACAGATGGGGTCAATAAAGGGGCCACATTTCCATGTGCTGGTGATCAGCGTCCACATTGTAATGGGTAGTTAATAGCGGAAGCTGCATTTCCTATAATTGCTGTTTCCACCATTTCTGATGATGTCATCTGGTCAGTCATTCACCAGTTATGGCCCATTTACAGGGACAGATTGTCAGACCAGTTATCGGGAGTGTTTGATAAATGTGTTTTGTAAAAATGCTGCCGATTGAGCGATCCCACATTTATGCCACAAGTCATCAGCGTTTTTCAGCAGCACAGCTCTGTGTGTGAACAGGAATCTGCCACCGACAGATAATGAATCTGTATGGGGATGAAGGATTGTAGTACAGACTGTTCACCCCATACACAGGGAGGATTGCTGCCTGTAACTGCAGCTGAACCAGGGGGCAGTTTATTGCTGCTGGATGATGGTCGGGAAATATTTGCTTTTTCCTTTGTTTTAGACTTTTTTAGTTTTGCATATGGCGTCTTGTTTCTTTTAGTTCACTGAATACTTTATAATATATGAATAATTCTTTATTTTCTCAGTTATTATGAAGACTTTAAGAAGTCGGAATTTTTCCACTGAGGTAACTGCCTTATCTTACCCTTCTGTCTACATACTGGTAGCTTGTATACCGTGTCTGTGTATAATCCGCACATCTCTGGTATATACTGTAACCATACAATACCTACAAAAAACAGATCATGCCCAGATCATTCAGAATCCAAACGATCATAAAGTATCAAAAAATCTTTATTTAATGTCATACTAATAAAAGGCTAAAAAACATACATAGAGGTCCACATTGCAAGGTGAACTGCATAAAAGAGGGACCACTGGAGTGAGGCTAGCGATGAGACATTATATGTATAAATAGACCAGCATAGAATAATGGCATGTCAATACCTTACTACATTGCATATGATCAAAGTTTAAAATAGCATGTAGATACCTTAATAAGTTATATAAAGTCAACCGATGCGATCAAAGCGGTAACAGAGGCAGAAAAGTCTAAAGCAGTGACTCGCATATATAGAACAATAATATACCAATTGCTTATCTAATACATCTCTGCAATACCAGTGTCCCTCACTTATCCAGTGCGTTTCGCCCAATGGCTTCGTCAGATGAATGGCTTCAAAGCGCATCCACTATACAACGTGCGGCGCTGTGCTTGGTGTGCTGTAAGGAGGCTGCAGCACTCAATATAGTGCAGCGGCCACTTCAAACAGTTGACCGATGGAGGTGCTGGGAGATGGATCCTCACCAATCAGATGTTAATGTCCTGTCGGATAGGCCATCAATATCGAACTCTCGAGAAACCGCTTTAAGATTCTGGTTAGGAAGTTTTTCATTATTTACTATAGTAAGGGATTAGTTCATGAGGTATTATGGTGAAATGTTGGCCGGGACATGCAGCAATGTTCCTGCTAGATTATCCATTCGTACTTTTTCTATCTATGGATCATTAGATGGTAAAATGATCAATATCAAACTCTCGAAAAACCCCTTTAAGATTCTGGTTACTATGATTTTTATTTTCTATAATACGGGATTAGTTATTATCTATATATTTAACGATTTAGCAGGATCCTGGTATTGTATGTACTGCCCTCTCTATAACATCTCTTCTACACCAGCTCTCTTTAATGTTCATGTGTCACATGTGACAAACTACAGGAATGTTTTCTGATGTTTGCCTCTTCTCCTCTGTCTTCACTATAGGACGATATGACGAGGTCTTCACCTCCGATGTCTTCAAGTGAGACCAGCATCCACAATTATGCTGAGGTATTTTCTATAAATATTCAGTTGTGAAGACTTCTATAAAATGTTATAGTTACCTACTGTTCTGTGTCTGGAAGAAGCAGCCATGATTTTCTAATCTCATACACGTTGTATCCCACATCAGTCATTTACGTTTCTTCTTTATCCTTCCCTTACTAATACTGACACCATACTCAGAAATAGTCATTTTTATATAATATTCTTTCATCTTGTCTTCACAGATTATGACAGAATTCCCTGAACTGCCAGGCTACTGGTTTGAATATCGAGTAGAGGTTAGATTTATTTTGTCTTCCATTTTACTCCAGCAGAGATTCGGATGCTTTCCGGCATATATGCCATGAATCGTCCAGACAAAATCACGGGCATCCGGTGGTAGATGGTTGTATCCGACAATGCCAGATACTGTGAGCTCCAGTAGCCTGATCCTCAGATGGATCAGACTACCAGATTCCAAATGTAACTGTGAACAGGGCCTTACTAATAGAATAGGTGAGGGTCCTATAGATGTGTGGATAGATTTCATGTGCTCCAAGAACAGACTATAAGAATCTGCTTCTATTTTACTAAACTCCAACTGAAATTTCATAATTAAAAATGTAAGAAATAATTCCCTATAGACTTAGTAGAACATGAAAATCCAGTCATAGTGAACACCACTTAACCGCCTCCAGACCGCCTAACGCAGGATCGCGTTCCGGAGGCGGCAGCCCTGCGCAGAGTCACGCATATATGCGCCATCTCGCGAGACGCGAGATTTCCTGTGAGCGCGCGCACACAGGCACGCGCGTTCACAGGATCGGAAGGTAAGCGAGTGGATCTCCAGCATGCCAGCGGCGATCGTTCGCTGGCAGGCTGGAGATGCGATTTTTTTAACCCCTAACAGGTATATTAGACGCTGTTTTGATAACAGCGTCTAATATACCTGCTACCTGGTCCTCTGGTGGTCCCCTTTGCTTGGATCGACCACCAGAGGACACAGGCAGATCAGTAATAAGTAGCACCAAACACCACTACACTACACCCCCCCTGTCACTTATTAACCCCTTTTTAACCCCTGATCACCCCTGATCACCCCATATAGACTCCCTGATCACCCCCCTGTCATTGATCACCCCCCTGTCATTGATCACCTCCTTGTAAGGCTCCATTCAGACGTCCGTATGTTTTTTATGGATCCACGGATACATGGATCGGATCCGCAAAACACATACGGACGTCTGACTGGAGTCTTACAGGGGGGTGATCAATGACGGGGGTGATCACCCCATATAGACTCCCTGATCACCCCCCTGTCATTGATCACCCCCCTGTAAGGCTCCATTCAGACGGCCAAATGTTTTTTACGTATCCACGGATACATGGATCGGAACCGCAAAACACATACGGACGTCTGAATGAAGCCTTACAGGGGGGTGATCACCCCATATAGACTCCCTGATCACCCCCCTGTCATTGATCACCCCCTTGTAAGGCTGGCTCCATTCAGAGGTCCGTATGTTTTTTACGGATCCACGGATACATGGATCGGATCCGCAAAACACATACGGACGTCTGAATGGAGCCTTACAGGGGGTGATCAATGACAGGAGGGTGATCACCCCATATAGACTCCCTGATCACCCCCCTGTCATTGATCACCCCCCTGTAAGGCTCCATTCAGATGTCCGTATGTGTTTTGCGGATCCGATCCATGTATCCGTGGATCTGTAAAAAACATACGAACGTCTGAATGGAGCCTTACAGGGGGGTGATCACCCCATATAGACTCCCTGATCACCCCCCTGTCATTGATCACCCCCTTGTAAGGCTCCATTCAGACGTCCGTATGTTTTTCACGGATCCACGGATACATGGATCGGATCCGCAAAACACATACGGACATCTGAATGGAGCCTTACAGGGGGGTGATCAATGACAGGGGGGTGATCAGGGAGTCTAAATGGGGTGATCACCCTCCTGTCATTGATCACCCCCCTGTCATTGATCACCCCCCTGTAAGGCTCCATTCAGACGTCCGTATGTTTTTTTTACGGATCCACGGATACATGGATCGGATCCGCAAAACACATACGGACGTCTGACTGGAGCCTTACAGGGGGGTGATCAATAACATGGGAATGATCACCCCATATAGACTCCCTGATCACCCCCCTGTCATTGATCACCCCCCTGTAAGGCTCCATTCAGACATTTTTTTGGCCCAAGTTAGCGGAAATTGTTTTTTTGTTTTTTTTTTCCTTACAAAGTCTCATATTCCACTAACTTGTGTCAAAAAATAAAATCTCACATGAACTCACCATACCCCTCACGGAATCCAAATGCGTTACATTTTTTAGACATTTATATTCCAGACTTCTTCTCACGCTTTAGGGCCCCTAAAATGCCAGGGCAGTATAAATACCCCACATGTGACCCCATTTCGGAAAGAAGACACCCCAAAGTATTCCGTGAGGGGCATATTGAGTCCATGAAAGATTGAAATCTTTGTCCCAAGTTAGCGGAAAGGGAGACTTTGTGAGAAAAAAAATAAATCAATTTCCGCTAACTTGTGGCAAAAAAAAATAATTTCTATGAATTCGCCATGCCCCTCATTAAATACCTTGGGGTGTCTTCTTTCCAAAATGGGGTCACATGTGGGGTATTTATACTGCCCTGGCATTTTAGGGGCCCTAAAGCGTGAGAAGAAGTCTGGGATCCAAATGTCTAAAAATGCCCTCATAAAAGGAATTTGGGCCCCTTTGCGCATCTAGGCTGCAAAAAAGTGTCACACATGTGGTATCGCCGTACTAAGGAGAAGTTGGGCAATGTGTTTTGGGGTGTCATTTTACATATACCCATGCTGGGTGAGATAAATATCTTGGTCAAATGCCAACTTTGTATAAAAAAATGGGAAAAGTTGTCTTTTGCCGAGATATTTCTCTCACCCAGCATGGGTATATGTAAAATGACACCCCAAAACACATTGCCCAACTTTTCCTGAGTACGGCGATACCACATGTGTGACACTTTTTTGCAGCCTAGGTGGGCAAAGGGGCCCACATTCCAAAGAGCACCTTTCGGATTTCACTGGCCATTTTTTACAGATTTTGATTTCAAACTACTTACCACACATTAGGGCCACTAGAATGCCAAGGCAGTATAACTACCCCACAAGTGACCCCATTTTGGAAAGAATACACCCCAAGGTATTTCGTGAGGGGCATGGCGAGTTCCTAGAATTTTTTATTTTTTGTCACAAGTTAGCGGAAAATTATGATTTTTTTTTTTTTTTTCTTACAAAGTCTCATATTCCACTAACTTGTGACAAAAAATTAAAACTTCCATGAACTCACTATGCCAATCACGAAATACCTTGGGGTGTCTTCTTTCCAAAATAGGGTCACTTGTGGGGTAGTTATACTGCCCTGGCATTCTAGGGGCCCTAATGTGTGGTAAGTAGTTTGAAATCAAAATCTGTAAAAAATGGCCGGTGAAATCCGAAAGGTGCTCTTTGGAATGTGGGCCCCTTTTCCCACCTAGGCTGCAAAAAAGTGTCACACATGTGGTATTTCCGTACTCAGGAGAAGTTGGGAAATGTGTTTTGGGGTGTCATTTTACATATACCCATGCTGGGTGAGATAAATATCTTGGTCAAATGCCAACTTTGTATAAAAAAAATTGGAAAAGTTGTCTTTTGCCAAAATATTTATCTCACCCAGCATGGGTATATGTAAAATGACACCCCAAAACACATTGCCCAACTTCTCCTGAGTACGGCAATACCAGATGTGTGACACTTTTTTGCAGCCTAGGTGGGCAAAGGGGCCCACATTCCAAAGAGCACCTTTCGGATTTCACCGGCCATTTTCTACAGATTTTGATTTCAAACTACTTACCACACATTAGGGCCCCTAGAATGCCAGGGCAGTATAACTACCCCACAAGTGACCCCATTTTGGAAAGAAGACACCCCAAGGTATTTCGTGATGGGCATAGTGAGTTCATGGAAGTTTTAATTTTTTGTCACAAGTTAGTGGAATATGAGACTTTGTAAGAAAAAAATAAATAATAATAAATCATCATTTTCCGCTAACTTGTGACAAAAAATAAAAAGTTCTATGAACTCACTATGCCCATCAGCGAATACCTTAGGGTGTCTACTTTCCGAAATGGGGTCATTTGTGGGGTGTTTGTACTGTCTGGCCATTGTCGAACCTCAGGAAACATGACAGGTGCTCAGAAAGTCAGAGCTGCTTCAAAAAGCGGAAATTCACATTTTTGTACCACAGTTTGTAAACGCTATAACTTTTACCCAAACCATTTTTTTTTACCCAAACATTTTTTTTTGATCAAAGACATGTAGAACAATAAATTTAGAGAAAAATTAATATATAGATGTCGTTTTTTTTTGCAAAATTTTACAACTGAAAGTGAAAAATGTCATTTTTTTGTAAAAAAAATTGTTAAATTTCGATTAATAACAAAAAAAAGTGAAAATGTCAGCAGCAATGAAATACCACCAAATGAAAGCTCTATTAGTGAGAAGAAAAGGAGGTAAAATTCATTTGGGTGGTAAGTTGCATGACCGAGCAATAAACGGTGAAAGTAGTGTAGTGCAGAAGTGTAAAAAGTGGCCTGGTCATTAAGGGTGTTTAAGCTAGGGGGGCTGAAGTGGTTAATAAAGGGATTTACCAGACCCTTGAATGTTTCTGTGTTATTAAAGGGTGGAGAAGATCTGATGTAAAACTTTTATACTTATGGATTACACTCACCGCAAATTTTATTTCAGGTTCCCCCAAAAGTAACATCTCAGCTCTCACAATTTTATGACTCTGAGGTATTTCTATTTATTGATATATTAATATATATTAGATCTATCTATCTATCTATCTATCTATCTATCTATCTATCTATCATCTATCTGTCTGCCTTAGACTATTCCGTCTTTCTTTGCTCTCATTTTCGTGTTTGATATTCAATACCTATGCTAAATGCAGCGCCCAAGGGCCGATTGGGTCCCAGTGTTTAGAAATGGAGAGTGGTGCTGTGGCCTTAATAGTTTGTGTCACGGTGCTCCTACCTGGATACTGTCGGTCATTGGAGTTAGGCTCCGTAGCAACAATGGAGTTGTAGTTGGTGGAATAAGTAGAGTCCAGACTTCGTAAACTTCAACGGTTGTTACTTGAATAAACGTGCAATAAACTTGTGTCCTCCAGACAATACTTGATCTTTCTCTTGGCTCCAGCAGGCTAAGGGTAAACTGGCAGGTAAACTTGAGTACTTTGCTTTATTTCTCTAGTTACTGGACTTTGTAGAGGTTCTGGTACCGTTAAGTGGGGTGCCTTTTGGCTGTTGACCCCCCTCATTATACTGTTTTTGAACTGCAAGGAGTCAGGGAGCTTTCCAAAATCTGCTCCTCCTAGAAGACTTCTGCTGCAGGAGGGAACAACGTTCCGCTCACTGCTTCATGTCTGGTTCCTTGGACTCTAAATTCAACTCCCCACATCTTCCTGCAACTCCTCCCTTGGTAGGAAACAGGACTAGCTCACTTCTGCCTAAAAGGAGGAACAATGGGATGGTAAGTTCCATTCTGTCCAAAGGTACTCTCTGCTAGTGATGGACGAACAACGGCCGGGACATTCACTTTAATGGCAGGCGAACCTGAAAAACCTTCAGGTCATATTTGTAGCCAGAAAACACTTACTAGAAGTACACAAATAGTCCCACAACATGTACAGTGATATACCAGGGGGAGAGAGGGGGATCATTGGCAAAAATTCTCACAAAAAATATGTATTTTAATTAGGGGCCATTTTTATGCGTATTAAAGGGAAACTCTCAAAAATGTGCCCTGCTGGAGCATAGAAAATTTTTATTTTAGGCCACGGGAGTACGGTCCCCAACAATTAGGCATTCACCTCACAGAAAAGACCTTGTGATTATGTGGCTTGGAGGTACATTAGGCGGTCACTGGATAAAAATTGTACTGTCTACAGGTATATTACACCCGTTTCAATTAGTTGTTCCGATACCGTTTGTCCCTCTATATAGCTGCAGTATCACAGCAGAACCGCACACAACTGCTGCACAGTACAAATGCACGATAATATACTTTCTATGTTAGAAAGCATATTATAAGTATATCACACTCTTTATATCACACCTATCCATAGCACACCTATACCAGTCCTTAAAAGGACTTTTGTGGCCCTATTAGCTAGCGTTTAGTGTCCATAACAGCCTGTCCCTGCACCACACAGAACCTCTCCCTACACTGGCAAAAGACTGAATGTAAAATGTCTGCCGGATCAGGCTTATTTATAAGGTAGGGGGTATGTCCATGTGCTGAAACGTCTCAATTGGCTGTCCTGTCCCATCTGATGGATGTGTCATGGGTCAAAGTTCGGTGCAATGCAAAAGAATATGGCGCGCGCGAACATTGTGCAGGTCACGGTTAATAGGCAGAACAAGGGTTGCTCTTGGTACTCACAGTTAATAGACGACCCTGGGCAGGCGTACAGCAGTGATGGAGAGGCTGGCACATGAATCCTCTGGGGCACTCTCTGTGTATAGGGACCAGGCCAGGTGGTAGGTGAGGTGCCCTGGATGTTGCAGGTTTAATGTGCGGTGGCCAGATCCCTTTAAGTTTGTGACGCCAGTGCCGGTAACGGTGGCACACCGATTTATTATAGTAATAATGAAGGAACACACGTTGCGGTGAACCAAAACTTCCTTTGGAACAGTTAACTATTTACAGTCTTTGGTCAATGTTCCATATGTAAGCAGTAACATGCAGGCTTTATAGCAATTGGCAGACAATGTTCTTGCAAGATACTCAGAGGGTTAAACACTTACAGATCAGGCTGCACTTTTCCTCAGAATCCTGTCTGTCTTTATCCCAAGGCCCATATGCCCTATTGCTGGCTTTATCCTTGGTTAGGGAAACTTCCTCGGGTATATGTCTCCTTGCTTTAAATAGATCCTTCTGCCCTTCAGCTCTCTGTTTGGCTGGAATAATGGCTCTGCTCTGTACTCTTATAGGAACTTCAGGTTTCTCAGGAGGCAACCTCTTCTCCTGGTGGCAACTAGAAGCCTGGGCTATCTAGCTGCATATCAGAAGCTGATTTTCAGCTACCCTCAGACTAGGGTGCACACTTGACTTCTGAAATACACAACCTCTGACTGACTGCTCTCTCTGGTCTGGACCTGGCTATTTATACTAGGGGGTTCCTTAGCTCCTTCTACTGTCTAGAAGGAGGAACTACCCCTAACAGGCCTGGTACACAGGAGATAACATAAATAACATGACAAATTACATTAAAATACAATATAAAATACAATGACCATGTTCCACAGGAGGTGGAGAACAATGTGGCCCAATTGACCCTTGTGTAGTGCCCACATTTACCTAGTGGGACACTACAATTGCATAAGTTAAAATGTTCGGCGGATCGCGAATGCTCAAAGTTCACTGCAAACCGACCCGCGGGCGGACCGCAAGGCCATCACTCTGCAAAGTACACTGTGACCTGCTGGACAACCAGGCACATTACATGTAATAACAGTTGCATAACAATATTATTAAGGCACAGTATCAGAGGACCTGGAATAAAATACATAGATGACATTCTTTGCTAGCCATTAGAGACAGTAGCTAGGTGTAGGAATGGTAGTGCCCCTCTGCGGTACTACACTTACATTGTGGCCTAGGAATGAGATGAACCCAATGGTTCTTTAAAATAAACCTATGTAATTAATTCATATCTAAATGGTTTTCCAGCTCCAGTCCCTCTTTCCTGGCTGAGAGGCGGCTGTGCTTGTACTTGGCCTCTCTCTGTTATAGATTATGGGAGATTTATATGGAAACCGTCATAAACAAGAGACCTCTTATCAGAATCTATTATTAATATGGGGAAAAGTTGAATTTGAGTATTATGGTGAAATGTTGGCCGGGACATGCAGCAATGTTCCTGCTAGATTATCCAATCGTTCTATTTCTATTTATGGATCATTAGATGGTAAAATGATCAATATCAAACTCTCGAAAAACCCCTTTAAGAATCTGGTTACTATGATTTTTATTTTCTATAATACGGGATTAGTTATTATCCATATATTTAACGATTTAGCAGGATCCTGGTATTGTATGTACTGCCCTCTCTATAACATCTCTTCTACACCAGCTCTCTTTAATGTTCATGTGTCACATGGGACAAATTACAGGAGTGTTTTCTGATTTTTGCCTCTTCTCCTCTGTCTTCACTATAGGACGATATGACGAGGTCTTCAACTCCGATGTCCTCAACAAGTGAGACCAGCATCCACAATTATGCTGAGGTATTTTCTATAATACGGGATTAGTTAACTTATTATCTATATGTTTAACGATTTAGCAGGATCCTGGTATTGTATGTACTGCCCTCTCTATAACATCTCTTCTACACCAGCTCTCTTTAATGTTCATGTGTCACATGTGAAGAACTACAGGAGTGTTTTCTGATGTTTGCCTCTTCTCCTCTGTCTTCACTATAGGACGATATGACGAGGTCTTCACCTCCGATGTCCTCAAAAAGTGAGACCAGCATCCACAATTATGCTGAGGTATTTTCTATAGATATTCAGTTGTGAAGACTTCTATAAAATGTTATAGTTACCTACTGTTCTGTGTCTGGAAGAAGCAGCCATGATTTTCTAATCTCATACACGTTGTATCCCACATCAGTCATTTACGTTTCTTCTTTATCCTTCCCTTACTAATACTGACACCATACTCAGAAATGGTCATTTTTATATAATATTCTTTCATCTTGTCTTCACAGATTATGACACAATTCCCTGAGCTGCCAGGACAATGGTTTGAATGTAGAGTGGAGGTTAGATTTATTGTGTCTTGCATGTTACTTGTTGGGGTACTTTCACACTTGTGTTGTTTGATTCCGGCAGGTAGTTCAGTTGCCTGATCAGGAAAACTGTACGCAAACGCATGTCATTTGCAGCCTGATCATGATCCTGATCAATCGGACAAATGCATTGCAATACCGGATCCGTTTTTCCTGTGTTTCTGGAAAAACGGATCCAGTGTTTTTTATTTTTCTAATTTTTAAAGGTCTGCGCATGCGCTGACCTGGAAACCGAATCCGTTTTACCGGAACACTTAATACCGGATCTGGCATTAATACATTTCAATGGAAATTAATGACGGGCATTCAGGCAAGTGAACCGGAATTTTGGCCGGAGAAAATACCTCAGCATGCTGCGGTATTTTCTCCGTCCAAATACCGTAAAAGTGACTAAACTGAAGACATCCTGATGCATACTGAACGGATTGCTTTCCATTCAGAATGCATTGGGACAAAAGCGATCAGTTTTTTTCTAGTATTGAACCCCTAGGACAGAACTCAATACCGGAAAAGTTTAACGCTAGTGTAAAAGTACCCTTATGTATATATGTTATAGATTTTGTTATCTTTATTCTGTTTGAAATAAGAATATTAGGCCCCATTCCCAGTTGTGTTTGGAATCCGCTATGAAGCTACCGGAGCTCACTGTACCCAGCATTTCCGGATATGACTGTGTATCGCTGGATCTTTATTGACTATAATGGAATCCAGCAGAGATTCGGACACTTTCCAGCATACAGTATATGCCATGAATCGACCAGACAAAATCACGGGGCATCTAGCAGTATAATACAGTCGTATCTGACAATGCCAGATACTGTGAGCTCCGGTAGCCTGATCGTCAGATGGATCAGGCTACCAGATTCCAAACGTAACTGTGAACGTGGCCTTACAAATAGAATAGGTGATCCTACTAACTGAGGAAAAACCCTACTTATGTTCTTAGATGGTAGCCCCACAACTCTCTTCTTCCAAGTAATGTTCCCACCCGAAGTGTTCTATAGATGTGTGGATAGATTTCATATCCTCCAAGAACAGACTATAAGAATTTGCTTCCACTCTTTTTTTTTTTTTTTTTTTCCTAAACTGAAATTTCACAAATATAAATGTAAGAAATAATTCCTTATAGAATTAGCAGAATATGAAATGCCAGTCATAGTGAACACCACTTTATAACTGATAAGAATTATCTTCTAAGTAGGGGCTCAAGGGATTCACCCGACCCCCTTATGTGTCTGTGTTATTAAAGGGTGGAGAAGATCTGATGTAAAACTTTTATACTTATGGATTACACTCACCGCTAATTTCATTTCAGGTTCCCCCAAAAGCAACATCCCAACTCTCACGGTTTTACATCTCTGAGGTATCTCTATTTATCGATCTAATATCTATCTATCTATCTATCTCTCTGTCTGCCTTAGACTATTCTGGTTTTCTTTGCTCTTATTTTCATGTCTGACCTTCAATACTAGGGATGAGATGAATTTAATGTTTGGTTTTTTTTTAAATAAAACTATGGAATTAATGCATATCTAAATGGTTTTCCGCCTCTAGTCCCTCTTTCCAGGTTGAGAGGCGGCTGTGCTTGTATTTGTTCACTCTCTATTATAAGTTATGGGAGATATGGAAACAGTCATAAACTAGAGATAACTCTTTGAGTACAGATGTCATAGATGTTACTGCAGTCCTATGTTACACCCCACATAACACAGTGAATTATTGTGTTATGTTAGGTGCTACATAGGACTGCAGGGAACATCTGCTACATTATCTGTACACAGAAAGTTTTTACTGTTATCTGGGCTGTTACAAATTTGCCAAACTTAAAATACATATGATTATAATAAAAAAGACTTGGAGGAGAATACAGCACCACATACCTCTTACATCCAGGGACATCTGCTGTCATGTAGACCTTCTCTTTCCTCTTCTACTGCATCTGACCCAGACCACCATGACAAATCTTTTCAACCACATCTCGTCTCTACAGAGTTTTTTACACAGACACGTTAGATTTCAAAATTTTTCCATCAACCTCCCCATCCTGGAGTCCCAACAGTGTCATCCTGCTGCCACTCCCAATACTGTGCCCTTTGTGCTCCCCAATGTCCCAGGTACTATACTGCTAAAAAAAATAGTGACCCCAGTAGACATAATTGGGGTCATTTATCAAACTGGTGGAAAGTAGAACTGTCTTGGTTGCCCATAGCAGCCAATCAGATTCCACCTTTCATTTTCCAAAGGAGCTGTCAAAAATGAAAGGTGAGATCTGATTTGTTGCTATGGGCAACAAAGCTAGTTCTATTTTACACCAGTTTGATAAACTATCTCAAAGATCCCTATAGTGTCTACAGCAGTTATAATGACCCATAGAGTGCCCCAGTAATAATAACATCCTATATTGTGCTCCAGGTAATAATGCCTGAATAGAGTGCCCCCAAAAATAATGTCCACTAAAATGTCCTGTAATAGAAATGACCCTACAGCGCCTCCCCAATAGCAACGTCTCCCACACTGACACCACATAGTAATTTCCCCCACACTGCCCCATATAGTAATTTCCCCCACACTGCCCCATATAGTAATTTCCCCCACACTGCCCTCATATGATAATTCCACCCACACTGCCCCATATAGTAATTTCCCCTACATTGCCCCATGTAGAAATTTCCCCCACACTGCTCCATATATTAATTTTCCCCATACTGCCCCATATAGTAATTTCCCCCACACTGCCCCAAATAGTAATTTTCCCCCACACTGCCCCATATAGTAATTTACCCCACACTGCCCCCATATAGTAATTCCCCCCACACTGCCCCATATAGTAAGTTTCCTTACACTGCCACCATATAGTACTTTCCCCCACACTTTCCTCATATATTAATTTCCCCCACACTGCCCCATATAGTAATTTCCCCCACACTTCCCCATATATTAATTTCCCCCACACTTCCCCATATATTAATTTCCCCCACACTTCCCCCATATATTAATTTCCCCCACAATGCCCCCATATAGTAATTTCCCCCACACTTCCCCCATATATTAATTTCCCCCACAATGCCCCCATATAGTAATTTCCCCCCACACTGCCCCATATATTAATTTCCTCCACTCTGCCCAATATAGTAATTTCTTCTACACTGCCCCTATGTAGTAATTTCCCCCACACTGCCCCCATATAGTAATTTGTCCCACACTGCCACATATAGTATTTTGCCCCAATTTCTACCATATAGTAATTTCCCCTACACTGCCACCATATAGAAATTTCCCTCACACTGCCGCCACATAGTAATTTCTCCCACACTGCCCCATAAAGTAATTTCTCCCACACTGCCCCATAAAGTAATTTCTCCCACACTTTTCCCCGTATAGTAATTTCCCCCACACTGCCCTCATGTAGTAGTTTGCCTCCACACTGACTCCTATAAAGTAGTTTGACCCCACAAAGTAATTTTCCCCCAGACTGTCGCCACAAAGTAATTTTCCCCCACACTGCCCCATGAAGAAATTTTTCCCCACACTGCCCCATGAAGTAATTTGCCCCCACATTGCCCCCATTAAGTAATTTAGCCCCCACACTGCCCCCTTTAAGTAATTTGCCCCCACACTGCCCCCTTTAAGTAATTTGCCCCCACACTGCCCCCATTAAGTAATTTGCCCCAACACTGCCCCCATTAAGTAATTTGCCCCCACACTGCCCCATTAAGTAATTTTCCCCCACACTGCCCCAATAAGTAATTTGCCTCCACACTGCCCCCAATAAGTAATTTGTCCCATGTAATCATTTGCCCCTACTGTCCTAGCATTAATATAACCTCCTCTGCCCCCCCAAAGTTGGCACACACAAAAAAAAAAAAAACGAAACTCTAATACTTACCTGTGTTCTTGATAGTAAGGCAGGTGTGTGTAAATCAAAGCCCTGCACCCCGGCACAGGCACACGATGACATCATCGCGTGTGATGAAGTCAAGTCATCGCGCACGCCTGCGCCGGGCTTTTACCCTACTAGGCCTGAAGCCTATGGCAGTTATAGGCAACGCAGTATGTGGGCTTCGGGTCGGTGTTGGGCCCCTCAGCGGCCCAGGGCTGCCGACCCGAACGCCCCTATATAATCTGCATTGACTGTAACCTCCTCTTAGGCCAGTGATGTCATGCTGTGAGGAGGCTGCAGAACTCACTGGAGTGTAGCTGCCTCTTCAAACATTGGCCAGTGGAGGTGCTGGGAGTTGGACCATCACTGACCAGATATAATGGACTATCGAATACGCTATTAATACTGAACTGGAAGAACCCTTTAAGATACTGGTTAGGAAGTTTTCATTATTCAACCCAGTACTAGGTTAGGTATCATTATATGTTTAATGGTTTAGCAGGATCCTGGTATTGTATGTACTGTACTCTCAATAACATCTCTTCTACACCTGCTCTCTTTAATGTTCATGTGCCACATGGGACAAATTACAGGAGTGTTTTCTGATTTTTGCCTCTTCTATTCTGTATTCACTATAGGACGATATGACGAGGTCTTCACCTCTGATGTCCTCATCAAGTGAGAGCAGAATGGAGGAACATGCTGAGGTATTTTCTATAGATATTCAGTTGTGAAGACTTCTACAAAATGTTATAGTTACCTACTGTACTGCTTCTAGAAAAATCTGCCATGTTTTTCAAATCTCATATAAGTTATATCCAAGTTATTTCCCATTTAAAGGGGTTGTGCAGGGGTTTTATATTGATGATCTATCCTCAGGATACAGTAGGTCATCAATATCTGATTGGCGGGGGCCCTGCACTAGGCATCCCAGCCCATCATCTGTTTGAAGAGGTGGCCGTGCTCCATGCAAACACTACTTCTTCTTCATAACACCGCCCGTCGTCTTGGAAGTCTCGGAGACGCTGTACGGTTACAAGTACACAATACATTCACTTGAATGGAGTGAGTATTTGTAATTACACTGCTCTGCTGTTGCAAGGGAAACAATGCACTGAGTAATGAAGAAGTAGTTGCGCTCAAATGGATCAACGCCTCCTCTTCAAAAAGCTGATTGACACGCTATCTTCTGAAATAGTCTCTGTGTGATTGACAGCTAATCCAGGGGGGTCAGACACATCAGTGCAGAGCCCTTAGTGGTCAGGCAAGATCATAGTCAAGGACACAGCCCAAGGTCAGGGCAGTCAGAGTATGCGCTTAATGGTAAATGGTCGGAGATCTTTGTATGCAGAGGTAATGCATCGATCAGGTCAGGCAGTAGAGGGTCAGTATGAAGGTCAGTCATGGGTAAGGTCAGGCAGTAGAGGGTCAGATTGAAATAAACAGGCAGAGGTCGGTACACATGAAGACAAAAGCGACAGCACACCTTTTCAGGAACTTAGTAACAAGCTATTGAACCGGTTGC